>NW_024104918.1:0-112438 GCF_003945595.2 Pipra filicauda
CTCTCCCTTTCCCCTCTCTCTCTTTTTCTTCTCCCCTTCCCCTCTCCCATTTGCGCTCTCTCTTTCCCTGGCCTTTCCTTTCTCCCCACCTTTTCTCTTTCCATCCATTTTCTTTTCCTATTCCCGACCCCCTTACTTCTCCCTTTTCCCATTTTTCCCTCTCCCCGCCATGGTCCCCCCTCCCCTGCCCCCACGTTCAGCGCACCTCCCTCACACCTTCTCCTCCCCAAACAATGCCCTCCCCGTCCGGTCTCCGCACCTGGGGGCAGCCCGAAGGGCCCCTTTTCGCGCAGCCAAACGCGGGGCCCGCCCGTCCCGAGACGTGTCCCGGGGGCTGGGGACGCACCCGCGATCCCCCACCGATCCTCTCTGCTCCTCGTTTCCCCTCCGTTTTAATTATTTCCCCTCCACGGTCTGCTATTTCCCGCACAGATTCATAACGCGATACGCGTGTAGCGGCGAATTTGGCACGTACAAATAATAACGGCATCAATAATCAGACTAAAATGCCAGGAGGTAAATATGATTATCTGGGGTGCTTAACTGACCTGCTCCTCATAAAAAAAAAAAAAAAATTGTAACCATCGCTGCTTCTGAACATCGCCTTCCTTTAAATCCCAGACGAGAGTAAAATGTGACCTGCTACAAAACGAGGGATCCGCGAAACGAAGCGATCGCGGCGGGAGCAGCCGCGGCAGAGCGCTGCCTGCCGGTCCCGCCGGCTCCGGCTCCCGGCGAGCTCTGCTCGGGTTATTTATTTCTGCCTCTCTTCGCCCTCCCCCTCCCCGCCATCCCCTTAAAAAAAAAAATAAAAATTAAATAAATAAAATCTACGATCTCAATCAGGCTAAAAGCTAAAGGACGAGGGCTGCCAGCCCTTCGCGAGCCGGTGTTGCTCCCGGTGCCCAGGCGAGCCCGGCCGCCCCTGCCCGGCTCCCGGGAACTGCAGGTTCCCTCCTGCCTCCTGCCTAACGAGAAACGGGCTCGGGGGTGCTCCGGCCGCCCCCACGGGGCTGGGGAAGGTGGGGAGAAATATTTTCTCCGTTCCCAACCCTTCACTTGCCTTCCCCGCGGCCCGGAGGCGCTCGGGAGGGGGTTTGGCCGCGGTTTATTTTAATCTGCCCCGGAGACAGGGGGGGAAAAATTGCCTTAATTTTCGGGCCTTGAATTTTCTCTTAATTTATCGGTTTCGCTGTTAGGGTGGTCGCTGTCGGTGTGCTCGCGGCTGGGGCGGGGGAAGGCGCTCATCCACCCCACCGCCTCCGAGGGCGGCCCGGGGGCGCAGGGACGGTACGAGCGGGCACGGGGCCCAGGGGCCGGCCTCGGTTTCCCCCCATGGAGGAGGCCCCCGTACTCACCGCGGTGGCGGGGAGCAGCTTGGGGCGCCGCCGGCAGCTTCTCCCGCTCCCGGGGCCGTTCTGGCTGCGATGAGGCCCCTCTCCAGCCCCGCCGCCCCTGCGGCAGCGGCGAGGGGGCCCGGGAGGGCAGAGCCAGCCCTGCTAAACCGCAGCTCTGCCCGGCTGCCGCCGTGCAAGGTCTCCCGCCCGCCGCGCCGAAACCCTGGGACGCCGTATCGCTCAGGCGAGGATGCTGCGGGTGAACCACCGCACCTCGCCGGGCTGCTCGGGGCTGGAGATGGGATCCCCTCTCTCTGCCGCTCAAAGGAGGTGATTTTCTTGGGAGAAATATATAGGATAATATTTTTTCCCTTATCCTTTCCGGCAATGCCTTGATCTGCTCGGAGCTCTCGCCTTGACCCTTTCCGTGCAGGCAGAGCCCCAGCACCTAGGAGAAAATACCTGGCACTTGGAGTATTTTGGTTCGTTTTAGGCTTTGTGTTTTGGGTTTGGTTTTTTTTGTTTGTTTGGGGGGTTTTGTTTGTTTTTGTTGGGGGTTTTTTTGTGGGTTTTTTTGCTATTTTGTTGGGTTTAGGGGTTTTTTTGCAGAGGGGGAAGGAGAGGTTGGGACTCTTTTTTGGTATAGTTTTAGCAGGATGCCTACAAAATGGCTCCTTGGCACAGGGCAAAGCACTAGCGAGCATCTTGGGGAGGAATCAGCGAGGGCTGCCCGTGCTCCGGAACTCCGGTGGCTGCAGCGGGCATCGACCAGAGCCAGTCCGCCTCCTGCCTCACCTGAGCCGCCCACCGGGGCCGCGGGACCGTCCTTCCTCTGCACGCATTCACGAGAGGAAACAACCCTCGCGGCCCGACGGGACGGGGAGGGGCGGTGGTGCCGGCGTGGCTCTGGCCATGGTGCTGCACCGGCCCCGGGGCCCCGCGGGCCTTCCGCGTCCTCCCGCGGGCAGGACGGTCCCGCCGCCCGCTCCCTCCTCCCGTGACCCCGCGCCGGGCAAGACAAGAGGCCCCGTCGGCCGCACCTCGGAAGAGCCCGGTCACCGGGCCGCCCCTGAATTATTTAACGTGATCGCCCAGTAAAGAGTCCGCTGCCTTCCCCTCTTCTACGTCCTGCACGTCTGACGTCACTTTTCTTTAATTAGGAGAAGTTATTTTTAGCCAACCTGGAGTAACCCCCCGCGCCTCGCCGCCTCGAGCTGCATCTTCTCCTAATTGTTTTTTGAGGTTGTGCTTCTTTTTTTTTTTTTTCTTTTCTCCCCACCATCGGGGCTTGGCAAAGAAGCGGCAGCTCCCGACGGGCGTGAGGGAAACGCGTCGCTTTGCTTAGCAATTAAAAGCCGCCTCTGAGCAAGCCCCGGCGCCGAAAAGGCAAAGCGGCGGCGTCTCACCCCCGGCTGCTCTTTTCTCTCCGGCCGTCGGGGCCGAGGCCCAGGCGGGGACTGTCCCGGACCCTCCTCACTCGGCGGGGCGAGGTGCTGCGCGGCCGGGGGCCGGGGGTGGAGGCACGTCGAGGGGATCCGGCCAGGTACGGGCTCTCAGGCCACCTGCACTGCTATGATTCGGGTTTCCTTAAGGCTGAGGCCTAAAAAGCGTTTCACTTCCAGGGTGATACGGGAAAAAAAAAAAGCAAAACAAAACACAAAAAACAAACAACAAACCCCAAGGAAATAATTATTCACGGGAAGGCAGGGAGCAGAAGGGAAGAATTAATGTGAGAAAAAAAATTTAAAAAGAAAAAAGAAAACAAAAAAGAAAAAGAAAAATAATAAACAGGGATGAAATAAAATAAAATGTATTTTTTTTAAAAAGCAAAGAAAAGGGATACAGCAAATGAAAAATGAAATAAATCCTCCAGCATCAGAAGCTGTACACGAGTAGCGGTAGCCACGCTGCTGCTCCTCGGCGGTAAATCCAAGCAGGGGAGCGGGACGCCCCTGTGCCCCCCTCCTCCCCACGAAAAACAGGCCCAGCAGCAGTACCCGCTGCATCGGGAGGAAGAACTTCCCCGGGAACCCGAGATTTCTCCCACGGCCTAAAGCCTGAATGCCCAGGGAGGCTCGGCCTCATAAAAGCGTTTTATACGATGCAGCTTCTCCGGCCGGCGAACGGAGAGATTTGGGGGCAACTCGGCAGCACCCCGGCAGTGCTCGGCCCGGGCTCCCCTCCGCCCCGCCGGGACTCAGCCCGCCCCGGGCCCTGCTGTCGAGCTCCAATGTCCCGGGCAGACGGGGAGAGGCTGCCGGAGCAAACGCGTCTCCGGCAGCAAAAGGTCCCCCGTGCCTCCCACTCGTTCCCCGCGAAGGGTGAGCCGGGGCCACGGTGCGGCGCGCGGAGGTCCCGGTCCTGCGTGGTGCCGGCACCTGAAGGCGCCCAACTTTCCGGTGGGGACCGACCCAACTTCGTCTCCCCCCTCCCTTTCTCCCTGCCTCCCTCCTCCCCCTCCGGCAGCTGGTGTGTCCCCCCCGGAGCAAACGTCTCCCCTGGTGCCCTCCCGCCTCCCCGGGGCCGCCCCGCCGAAGCGGCGATGCCCGGCCGCGACACTCACTCTGCTGGCCGTGCGGAGGGCAGGACGGCGGTTCCCGGGCGAAGCGGGTGGCGGGGCCATTCCCCTCCCCGGGGCGGGCGGAGGGGCGGGCAAGGCTGCTCCCGGCCGAGCGGTGTCCCCCGCAGCCCCCAGCCCCGGGCGCGGGTCGGCGGGGGTGGCGGAGGCGGCTCTGCCCGCGCTCCGTGTGTCTTCCCGGCTGCTGCCGGTGCCGGCTCTGGTCGCTGGCCGGGAGCTGCCGCCGCCGGCAGGCTCTGCCCGCACTGACGTCAGCCCGGCAGCCGCCTATTCACTCCAACCATGGCGGAGAGGAGGAGGAGGAGGGAGAGGGGGAGGGGAGGAGGCGGGGGGAGGGAGGGGGAGAGGAGGAGGACGGGAGGAAGGCGGCGGTGGCGGCGGGGGCTGGTGGCTGGCAGGCTCCGCCGAGCAGAAAGCGCAGCCCCTCCGCCTCACCCCTTAATTACCCGCCGAGGAAGGGGCTGCCCGGGGGAGGGGGGCCGTGTATACCCTCCCTCCCCCCGGTGAGCCCCTCTGCCACCCACTCCCGCGGGGCTGCTGTGGCTTACCTGGCCGCCCCGCCGGGCACCCCACTCTGGCCCCGGCTCTGGGGTGCACTTCTCCGGAGGGAGAGCCAGGGCTGGACTCCCCCCCGCCACCCGACCCCCTCTCGGCGGTGCCCCCTTCCCTTGAGGAACAGCCCCCAGTCACGGCGGACAGGGAAAGGGCTGCGGCCGCCCCTGCCCTCCGCTGCCCCGGGCACCTCCCAGGGCCCCGCGGCCACCTCCCCGGCCCCGCACCGCTGTCCAAATGCTGAACTGACCCGCGAGTGTCCGGCACGGCACGGCACAGCACGGCATGGCACGGCCCGCCTGCGGCCGTCGGGCAGAGCCAGGGCACGGACTGTCTCCGGGCCGCAGCCCCGGCCCTGGAAAGGGGGTCCTTCCTGGAGTCTTTTCGGGCCCACCCGTGTCATGCCGTGCCAATGTTCTCCCCGACGGACAGGCCGAGCCCCGGAGCCCGGTTCTCCCCGACAGCCGCAGCTCAGCGGCCGCAGCGAGCTGGGACCGGGGCGAGGGCACGCAGGTACCGCCGGAGCGTCCCCACTCCGCTCCCCTCCGCCTCTATCGTCCTCACCGCCTTTACAGAATCACATACACACTGCACCACCTGCAGCCTCTGCTATAAGGCGAAAAAAGCCCTCCCCCCAAAAACACAACCCCCCCCCCCCCAATCACTCCTGGCACACCTTTACTTCGCTTCCGACCTCTCCTCCTCTTCCTTCCTGCGTTTAACCTGGCTCCTACTTTTTATCTCCGATTCACTCCACCGATGCCCCGGAGCGGCTCTGGGGAGTCTCTCGCCACCCCGATGAATACACAGGGATCCCCAGACAGGTTTTCTATGTAGGAAAAAATAAACCGATCGAGCCCGAGAGATCTGCAACAGCCGAACATGCCGCCTCGCCTTTATATTCATGTATTTAAATTCCCCCGTTATTTTCCTTTTTGCATCTGCGAGTTGCCACGAAAGGAAATACAACCCCAAACGCCACCGCCAGCAGAAACTGTAGCTCGTTGCCAAATTCCGTCGTATTTTATTTTAAAAGCAATTAACACCATTAAAAAAAAAAAAAAGAAAAAAGGGAAAAAAAGGAAAAAGAGAAGGGAAAAAAAGCGCGTCTTCTCCTCTTCCAAGAGAGTGTAAGAAATCCTTTTGCTCACCCAGAGTCGAAAACCTAATGGCATTGTCGTTAAACACGAAAAGGAGAATATTAAGAAATTGCAACACTCCCTCCCGAGCTCTCCCCCCCTCCCAGTTTATTTGCCCTAATAATTAATTCACAAGAGCTTAACTTCGGTGTAACCCCGGCGGTCTTTTCATTAAAAAATCCCCGCGTTTCCTATTGAATTAGCTCTGCTCCATTGTCGCTGAAATGAAGACGCCAAACCAACTTTTACCCTGAGCATTTTCTCACCAGCCCAAAGAAAAGTCTCTCTCCTTTTTCTTTTCTCCGATTTTTTCTCTCTCTCTCTCTCTCTTTTTTTTTTTTTTTTTTTTTTTTTTTTTTTTTTTTTTTTTTTAATTCAAGCACCCAGGCGATGGACGTGTCCTGCAATTTAACTACTTTCAAATTCTTTGTTCGGGTCCCACCGGGGCTCTATTGTCACCCTATTGAGAGAGCTTATTGCCAAGTCAAGCCTGAGCGAATTGAGACACGCACGGGAGGAGCCCCGGGGGCTGGGAGCGGGCTCCGTGGGCTGCTCGGTCCGGGGGGACCCCGGCCCAGCCCCGAGGGAGCGGGCAGGGCGCTGGGCAGGGGTTGCCTGCAGCCCCCGGGCCGGGATAACCGGCACCAATCTCCACAGAAATCACAGCCACCAAAGCAGCCCGGGCCTCGCAGAGCTCGGCCCGTTGGCTGGGACGGAGCAGCCCCGGGGATGGGCATCCCCGGGATCGGGCTCCTTTGAACCCTCAAAGCATCCCCCGCAGCAGCGCCTGGGCTGAGGTACCGCCGCTGCGGGAGGGAGAGGGACTTACCTCGGATGCCTGTGGTGCCGCCAGCCTCCTTCCCTCGCTGGTTCTCCCTTGATCCCGAAAAGGACGGTCCTCCCCTATTCTCATCCCACCCCCGACCCCTCCACCTCGGAGCCGGCTCCCGCCCGTCTCCCGTCGCCCTCTTCGCCGCTCACTTTGGGAGCTCCGGGGCTCGCTGCCCGAGCAGGAAAAAACCGGGATATTGGGGGATGCTTTTCTTTTCCCTTTCGCTTCTCCCTCTCCCGATTTCCCCCCAGCCTGGAAAAGGGGGTGCGAGCTGGAATAGGGGGGTGCGAGCTGCACGGAAGGGTTATTTCAGGAGAAAAAAACTGAAAGAGCAGTGCTGGGTACGGATTCTCACGTAAGCCCGTACGTCACCTATAAAAATTACCCGTT
The DNA here is from genome assembly GCF_003945595.2 of Pipra filicauda. Taxonomy (NCBI): domain Eukaryota; kingdom Metazoa; phylum Chordata; class Aves; order Passeriformes; family Pipridae; genus Pipra; species Pipra filicauda. The sequence continues at coordinate 6,829 of NW_024104918.1, forward strand.
TCTCTCCCGTTTCTTGGCTCCGGGGGGGCAGCTGAGGTATCTCTGCCTGTGGAGGGAGGGGGTGAAACCCCGATAAAACCGGCACTCCGGTAAAAACGTCCTGCTCCAGCTGGGAGGGGAAGGCAGAGCCGGGGTTGCTGTAGTGCAGGGGCCGCTTCTTCGCATGCCCCTCTGTCCCGTGCTGATGTTTGACCGCCTCTTGTTCCCCCAAAACACCCACCTGGAGCCTTCCTCAACCTCTCGACGCCGGGGAGACATGGAGGTTTACGGGGTCCAACGCCGATCGCACGTGAGGGCCGCGGCGGGGCGGGGGGAACACTGTGGCCGTCACATCCCCCTCCCCGCCGCGGTCCTCCTGTTGTGACCGACGGCCTCTCTACCATGTCCCGGGGGAAGAGGAAGCCCTTGACCCCTGGCCCCGGGGGCAACGGGGTTAAACAAAGTCCCACCGCCCCATTATCCGACCGACAGCATCGAGTTCCCGGCGGGGAGTGGGGTCTCCAAGAAGTGGGGGAGAAGTCGCATCTCCCACCTCCCGTCCCGACTCCGACGGGGCGCACCGGGACGGGGATGCTTCCCCGACAGACAGACAGAAAAACAAAAAGCCTAGGAAAGAAAAAAAAAAAAGACTATACACACCACATTTCGACTTATGCATTGCAGCCATCTCTGCTGAAACGGTGGATTTTTGAGGTTATTCCGGGTTGTTTACGGCGGTGGTTTTTTTTAATACAGTGGTGCTATGCCTTTCCGAACCTCCCTCTCTGCTTGTACCCGGGTGAACCATAGGCAGCACTGGCCCGGTCCTGCCTGTGGACAATGCAGCGGAGCTCGTTGTCATCAACCCTCCCCAGGGCACTGCCGCGAGAAGCATTTCGAGGAGAATTAAATTTTTTTTTATTTCCGCTTTGGAGAGAGGGGGGATTTTTGTGATGCAGCGGGCTTGGATTTTTTTTAATTTAATTTTTCGCGACCACGATAAAAATAAGTAGATAAAAGACCCTAAATAAGAGAAATCGGTGTTAATATAATGCAACCGAAGGGAGAACAAGTGCACCGAGGTCCTTCCCCAGAGCCACCCTGTAGCCGGGGGTTCCCAAACACTTCCTCGCTTCGTCCCAGGGCAGCTCATGGCTTTTCCCTCCTGACCAGAGCACCCGCATCATTGGAGCATCCCTCTTGCCGGCTCTGCACCCCGTGCGCCCCCAAACTCCTGCCGAAGGACCGGGAAACCTTAAGTTCCCGGTATGGAGGTGGCCGAGGACAGGCATCCCCTGTGGGGCCGGCTCCTGCCAGGCTCAGGCAGCGGGTACCTTCCACTGCCAGGTGAAACAGGGTGAAGCACAACCCCCCATCGAATCTCAGGCTGGGGGCCAGCAGGTACTTTGGGGTGCGCCGGGGGGCCGTGAAACGCATTCAAAGCCGCAGAACACAGGATCTCGCTGTGCATGTGTGTATGCGTTTCTCACATTCCACACCGCGCCCATGCTCGCTCTGCCTTTGCAGAGAACGGGGTGCTGCAGTTCCTCACCCTCCATCTCCCCCAATCCTGCACCCACAAGGAGAGGGTGGTGTGAAGCTGGAGCACTGGGGAGGAGCCGCACTCCGGGTTTGGAGTTCCGCGGGGGCCGGGAGGGGCGAAGGGGAGGTCACAGTGCCCGGTGCCCCTGCCCGGTGCCCCGTGGGGAGCGCGGAGCGGGACGGGACCGGAGCGGTGTCCGCGCCCCGACGGCCCCGCGGGGACCGGCCCGGCCCGGCCCGGGCGGCACCGGCAGGGCCGCAGCGCCACCTGGCGGCTCGGCACGGCACGGCCCGGCCCGGCTCGGCTCGGTCTGGCCCGGCCCGGCACAGCGCCCGGCAACGCCAAGGCCGAGCTACGCTCTGCCAGGAGCCACCTTCCCGGCCAGAACAGCTCCTGCGGGGCCCAGGGAGCCTGCACTCACCTGCTCTGACCTCGGCACCTCCTATTTCCGTTCCCTCGCAATCTGCACCCCTTTCCTTGCACCCTGAAATGCCTGCCCTGCACGCTGCATCCCATTCCCTGCACTTGTGGCCTTTTCCCCAATACCTGCATCCCATCCCCTGTATCCTGCATCCATTCCCTACATCTTACATCCCATTCCTTGCAGCCTGTGGCCTTTTCCATGATTCAGGTACCCCATTCCCTGCACCCTAATCCCATTACCCGCACCTGTGGCCTTTCCCCTGAACTGTGCAACCCATACCCTGCATCCTAATCCCATTACCTGCACCTGTGGCCTTTCCCCTGAATTGTGCAACCCATCCCCTGCATCCTATTCCTCACACTCCATTCTTTGCACCCTACATCCTGTTCCCTGCACACTACATCCCCTTCCCTGTGCCATACATCCATTCCCTGCACCCTACAGCCCACTGCCCCACAGCCAGTGCTCATCCTTGCCTCTCCAGCGACTGCTCCATCCCCAGTGGCCGAGATGTTCCCACGTACACCTCGTGCCCAGCTCTCACTTCTGGCTCCACAGACTCCGGTCCCCACGCTGTTCCCAACCCACCCGTGAGGCTCAGGGCTCTCAGGATGACAGGGACCAGGGCGGTGGGTGCTGATCCCATCACCCTGGGCGCGGGGCGGAGGAAATGGATGGAGCTCGTGTGTCCGCAGAACTCAGATGACAGAGTGCTCCACTCCCATCCCTGCCGAGGGCTGATACCTGGGGCCGCCCTGCCCGACTCGTGGTCCCAGCAGCCGCCCTCCGCTTTTTCTGCGCTCCGGTTGAACACAGGAGCAAAACGCTGACTGGCGGGTGCAGTGACCCCGGTACCGGTCGGCGCAGCAGCCGCGGGGCCACTGCACAGAGTGGAGGAGCAAAAAGAAGTAGCGCCAGTGCGGCGCTGCCTCACGACCGCGGCAGGACTCGAACCTGCAATCTTCTGATCCGAAGTCAGACGCCTTATCCATTAGGCCACGCGGCCGCCTCCACTCCCCCCTTCCCGCGTGCCCTACTCAACGAATCCCGGGCGGGCCAGGCCGGGAGCGGGAGGGGGCGGGACGGGACGGGACGTCAGCGCGGCCGGAAGTTGCCGGGAGCGTCCCGGTTTGGATCTGCCCGCCGAGCCAGGCCCGAGAGGCGCGGAGGGGACCAGGTGGGAGCCTGGACTGAGTTGAGAGGGAAGCATCTGTATGGGGAGCACGGCTGTACAGGGGGTATGGCTGTACAGGGGGTGTGGCTGTATAGGGGCACGGCTGTACAGGGGGTACGGCTGTACAGGGGGTGTGGCTGTACAGCCGTGCCCGCTGTTACAGAGGGGTGCATGGCTGCACAAGGCATTGCTGGGGGGCCTGCAGTGGTGGTCAGTGCCGAGCTCACCCCGCGCCGTTTCTCTCCCCGCAGCTCCAGCCGGGGCACACCCGGAGCGGGGGGCGATGAGGCGCCTGCCCTGGAGGCGGTCGGTGAGGGGCTGCAGCCCCCAGCCCCAGCGATGCCCCTCCAGCTCCTCGGCCAGCCGCCCGCTGCCACAGGAGCTGAGCCAGAATACGGGCCAGCGGCGCATGAACCCCCTCAACATCCAGATGCTCTCCAGGACCCTCCACGAGCAGATCTTCCGCGGTGCCCAGGTGTGCTACTCGGCGGCGGACGTGCAGCGGAGCGTGGAGCACCTGCAGCGCCACGACCTGTGCGGCAAGGAGACCTCCACGCTGCCCGACGTGGACCTGCGGCTGCCCCGCATGTACGGGGACAACATCGACGAGCACTTTCGCCTCCTGGCGCAGAAACAGAGCTTGCCCTACTTGGAGGCGGCCAACGAGCTGCTGCGGTGTGAGCTGCCCCCACTGCCTGCCCAGTGGGCATGGCAGCTGGGCTGGACCCGCTACAGCCCTGACGGGCGAGCAGAGCCTGTGGACTTCCCCGAGGAGCGGGCGATGGTGCTGGACGTGGAGGTGTGCGTGGCTGATGGCCACTGCCCGACGCTGGCTGTGGTGGTCTCACCAAACGCCTGGTGAGATATGGTGCCAGCAGTGATAAGGGAGTCACAGCAGTGGGGGGGACACAGCTTCGGGAGGATGGGGATGCTCCTGAGTGGAGCCTTTTCTTGCAGTTCCACTGGCTTGGAGGGAAAACACAACAAAGCCCCAGAGCACGGTTCTGGGATGTGGTATGTGTGTCCTGGTTAGCAAGCGTAGCACTCCCCAGGGTGTGTCACCTCTCTCCCACGGGTGGGATCCTGCTCAGCACCCCACAGCACAGCAGGTGCTTGTTGTCCCAGGAGCTCCTGCTTTATTTGTTACAGCTGCGTGTCCCCTGCAGGTACTCGTGGTGCAGCAGGCGGCTGCTGGAGCAGCGATACTCCTGGTCCAGCCACCTCACTCTGGCCGACCTCATCCCCATGGAGAGCCCGGCAGGTGCCAGCTGTGCCGGCAAGGAGGACTGGAGGGAGAGAGTGGTGGTGGGGCACAACGTGGCCTTCGACCGGGCATTCATCAAGGAGCAGTACCTTATCCAGGTGAACTGCCGAGCCATTGCTTTATGCCCAGCAGCTGCATTTTCTGACACAGATAACTGTTTGCATTGGCTCCTGGGGGTTATTTTGCAGATGCTGTTCTGCACAGGTACCCCAGGGTTGTGTTCACTTTGTCCTCCAGAGTACTTTGAGGTTATATCTCTTTAGAGAGAGATACTCTTGCACCCCATAAGGCTGCTGAAGGCTGCTGGAGGCTGCAGGTTGGCAGCTGGGGGTGCGGCAGGAGCCTTTGAGCAGCTGACAGCCTGTGCTGGGGGTGCTCTTGGCTCTCAAAAGATGGATGTGGGAGACAAAGCCTTGTCTTGACAAAAGCAGCTTGAGCAGAGGACTTGCAGCTTCTTCAGCATTTCCCAAACCCTCTCTTTTCTTCCCCCTGTTGTGTCCCAGGGCTCTAAGATGCGTTTCCTGGACACTATGAGCATGCACATGGCCATCTCGGGGCTGACAGGCTTCCAGCGCAGCCTCTGGATGGCTGCCAAGCATGGCAAGAGGAAGGGGATGCAGCAGGTCAAGGAGCACATGAAGAAAACACGCAGCAAAACAGAGGGGCCAGCGGTGAGTGAGGGAGCTGAGCCACCGGCAGTGGCCTGGGCAGGAGGGGGTTGTGTGCTGCTGTAATGGGACCATTTGCTCCTCTACTGGCAGAATGGGATCTGCTGGAACAGCTTTGCTGAGTGAAGCTCTCCCAGCACCTTCCAGATGAGGTGGCGTTGGTTTAAACTGGAGCAGCAGCATCCTTTATCCCTCCTGATTTCATCCATGGCCAGTCCTTGTCCCACACTGTCTGACCCCCCATTGTCCATAGATGACTTTGTGGGACTGGGTGCACGTCAGCAGCATCAACAACCTGGTGGATGTGCATGCGCTTTACGTCGGGGGGGAGCCGCTGGAGAAGGAGGCACGGGAGATCTTTGTGAAGGGGACCATGGCTGACATCAGGAGTAACTTCCAGGTGCGGGAGGCCATCCCATCACATCCTGACAGTGGGAGCTGGAGATGGGAGCAGGGTGGTACCAGCTGCTGGGGTAGTTGCTATGACAGCCCCAGTGCCTTGCCCTGTGATGGCAGGGGGGTGGCTTCTTTGCCTGCTCCAACCTACCACTGTCCCCAGGACCTGATGTCGTACTGTGCCCGTGATGTCCAGGCCACCCACGAGGTGTTTCAGGAGCAGCTGCCACTCTTCATGGAGAGGTGAGAGTTGCCAAGCTCTGACTGATGTTGGCCAAGGGACTGTGGGCTTAGTGGGCAGCAGGAAGGGTCACAATCCCTCTGGGGATGGGATGTGGCTCCTCTTGTCCTTAGGGTGTCCTGAAGCTCTTTTCAGGAGGGATGTCAGACCTCCCCTGTGTAGGTGAGCAGGAATAAACAGCAGCGCAGCATGGCTGGAGGAGGTGAGTAGGTCTCCTGAGGCAGCTCAGAGCGGTACAGCTTTGGGGTTGTTACATAGGGTTGTTTTTATGGCAGCAATTGATGCACAGGGCAGGCAGAAGATAGAGGGATCCTTGTGGGTTTAGGGGAGGAGCACTGAGGCTCTTGTGTGAAGCTGGGAAACTCTGGGTGAAGACACGTTCATGGTCTGTCGTAGTCTGGTGCTTCCAGGGACAACCTGCTCCGTCAGATGTCTAATTCCTCACTGCTTTGGGCTCTAGGTGCCCCCACCCTGTGACATTTGCAGGGATGCTGGAGATGGGGGTGTCCTACCTGCCGGTCAATGGGAACTGGAAGAGGTACCTGGACGATGCTCAGGGCGTCTACGAGGAGCTGCAGAAGGAGATGAAGAAGTCCCTGATGAACCTGGCCAACGATGCCTGCCAGCTGCTGCACGAGCACAGGTACCACGGGCTGGGACTGCAGGTCCTGCTGCTCCCAGGAAGGAGCCCAGATGCCAGATGGTCCTTGGGGGACTGTGGGTGGATGTGAGGGACAGGAACAAAGCTGTGGTGTGACAGCAGCATGTCATCAGGTACAAGGATGACCCCTGGCTCTGGGATCTCGAGTGGGACACACAGGAGTTTAAACAAAAGAAGAACCCAAAAAAGAAGAAGAAAAAAGATGAGGATGGGAACAGCCAAGTCTCCCTGGCAGCAACAGGTGCAGAAGGCTCAGCGCAGGAGTGGCAGGAGGGTGAGCACAGGTGATCCCTGGGGACAAGGGGTGTTCCAGGGATACCTTCCCAGGGGTGCCCAGAAAAAAGGACAAGGTTTGTCGGTGCTTCAAGGTGAAACATTGCTGACCTGTGTCCCCATGCTGGGCAAGTGGTGGGGGGCTGGTTTGAGGTCCCTGTTCCCAGAGGAGTGTCCTGGAGGCTCTTTGACAGTCAGTCCTCCTTGTCCCACCAGACCCTGGTCCCCCTGGCGAGGATGAGGAGCTGAAAGTCCCTGCCAGCCTGCTCTGTCTAGAGCGCCTGAAGGAGACTGTCGCACTGCAACCCAAGAGACTCCAGCACCTGCCAGGCCACCCGGGGTGAGTTGGGGACCCTGGGTGTCCCCAGGGCTTGCCCTGTGCTTTCTGACCCATCCCTGCTGCTCCCCAGCTGGTACCGCAAGCTGTGCCCACGCCTGGAGGAGGCGGGGTGGGTGCCCGGACCCAGCCTCATCAGCCTGCAGATGAGGGTGACCCCGAAGCTGATGCGCCTGGCCTGGGACGGTTTCCCTCTCCATTACTCAGACAAGCATGGCTGGGGATACCTGGTGCCAGGACGGCAGGACAATTTGCCAGCAACCCCTTCAGAGATCGATGAGCCTTCCTGCCCATACAGGTGAGAAGGATGTAGTAGCCTACTGAGCTGGGGGATGTTCCGTGGGGGTATTTGGGAGCTCTCTGGGGCTCTGCCCAGGTGGTGCTCCAGAGCCTCAGGCCCCACTGTGGTTGTGTGAGCCCTGTCCTCTCCTCTGCCAGGGTGATTGAGAGCCTGTACAAGCAGTACTGCCTGGAGAAAGGCAAGGAGCAGCCCCCGGGGCTGGAGGCTGCCATGGAGGACGAGCTGCTGGTGATGGATGGCAGCACAATGTGGCAGAAGGTGAAGGAAGGGATGGAGGGTCCTTTGGGAGTGAGGTGTGGGGCTGGGCTTCTTCCTCTGTGCGTGTGAAAACCAGCCCTGTGTGTAGCTCCAGGCTCTGCAAGTAAAAAATTCCCTATAATAAGGATTACTGGATAATTGGTGTTTGACCTGGCCTCCCCTATGGTCCCTCTATGCCTCAGGTGGAGGAGCTGAGCCGTGTGGAAGTGGATGCAGAGGAGAAAATGGGCAGGGTGGACCAGAGCCTGGTGCAGGTACGGGGGGTTCCTGTGGGATGGAGTGGTGGATTGGTCCCTCTTTCCTTGATTTCCCCCTCCAACCATGCCTGAAGGTATTCCTGGCATCACCTCACATTGCTGGTCACAGGAGGAGGTGGATGAGTTGTGCGACAGGCTGGAGATGAGCCAGCCCTTGTACCACCATGGCAATGGTCCCTACAACGATGTCAACATCCCTGGGTGCTGGTTCTTCAAGCTACCTCACAAGGCAAGTTGGGGCTCCTGTCACTCCAGTGCTGCAGCGCTCCTGGGACCCACGTGATCTCATCCCATGGGATTGGGTGGTGGAAATGCGTGTCTGTAGCTGGCACAGGAGGATGCACAGAGCTTTATTACTGTGGGTTGGTGGTGACTGAGCCCTGACACCTCTTTTCCTGCTAAAGGACGGGAATGAAAACAATGTGGGAAGCCCTTTTGCCAAGGATTTCCTGCCCCAGATGGAGGATGGCACCCTGCGGGCTGCTGTGGGCCGCACCCACGGGACCAGAGCCCTTGAGATTAACAAAATGATCTCATTTTGGAGGAATGCTCACAAGCGGATCAGGTGAGCAGCTGCTTTCACCTTGACATCCCTGTGGGTGGAGGCTGCTTTGTGACCAGGGGAGTTCGTATGGGTGCATGGGGGGCTCAGCATCTCACCTGCCTTGTGTCTCCCCAGCTCCCAGATAGTGGTGTGGCTGAAGAAGGGAGAGCTGCCTCGTGTGGTGACCAGGTACGGGGAGGAACGCCCCAAATCTGGACTGTTGTTCCCTCTACCCCACGCCAGGAGGGCTCTCACAGGATGGTGCTCACCCTCACCTCTCTCCCAGGCATCCTGACTATAACGAGGAGGACAATTACGGAGCCATCCTGCCGCAGGTGGTGACCGCAGGCACCATCACCCGCCGGGCAGTGGAGCCCACCTGGCTGACAGCCAGCAATGCCCGGGTATGGCCCTGCTTGGATCCTTATGGGGTATTTTGAGGTGCCCTCTGTGTGTTTTGGACTGGTGGGAGCTGCCTGTGTTGGAAATAGGAGTGGGGGATGGATGCTGGGATTTGAGGTGGCAGGACCAGTGCTGGGGCCCTTCCCTTGCTGATGTGCTGCGAGCTGGGGAGAGGGGAAGGAGTGAGCAGAGGGTCTGGGACTTCAGGATTCGGTGGAAGGAGAAGAAAACACCAAAGTGCCTGCTTCTGTCCTTCCTCAAGCTCCCCTTCTTTTGTGCTGGAGGGACTGACCAAGTGGGTGATGCCCCATATGTGTGTTAAACCTGGTTTTGACTGAGAGCAAAACTGAGGGGCATGAAGAGTGCTGTGCCAGCACATTGCAGCTGCGGGAGGAAGGTTGTGCCGGGGAGGAGGAGAGGGCTGTGCTGAGCTGCATACTGTGTCCTGCAGGCTGACCGGGTGGGCAGTGAGCTGAAAGCCATGGTGCAGGTGCCACCCGGCTACTCCCTGGTGGGCGCAGACGTGGATTCCCAGGAGCTCTGGATAGCCGCCGTCCTTGGCGAGGCGCACTTCGCTGGCATGCACGGTGAGCCGGGGCTGCGCCACAGGGGAGCGTTTGCTGGGTAGTGGGGTGACCTCCCAGTCCTGATCCCGTTTGATGTCCAACCTCTGCTTCCCTCCCACAGGCTGCACGGCCTTCGGCTGGATGACCCTGCAGGGCAAGAAGAGCAATGCGACGGACCTGCACAGCAAGACGGCTGCCACGGTGGGGATCAGCCGGGAGCACGCCAAGGTCTTCAACTACGGGCGCATCTACGGGGCCGGGCAGCCCTTCGCCGAGCGGCTGCTGATGCAGTTCAACCACCGACTGACGCAGCAGCAGGCGCGTGAGAAGGCCCAGCAGATGTACGCGGTCACCAAGGGCATCCGCAGGTGGGTGCTCCCGGGCTGAGCAGGGACAGGGATGGTGGCAGTGCCCCACAGGAGCTGGGTTACTCGCTCTTCCCTCCAGGTTTCATCTGTCCGAGGAGGGGGAGTGGCTGGTGAGGCAGCTGGACCTGGCAGTGGACAGGGCGGAGGATGGATCGGTGTCAGCCCAGGATGTCCAGCGACTCCAGAGAGAAGCCATGAAAAGGTGAGATGGTCTGAGCCTATGTGGCTCTGTGGCATCCGTTGGGATGTGAGGCAGAGGGAGCTGCAGCCTGATGGGCAGGGGGCAGAGAAGGGAAATGGGGCTGCTGATAGTCTTGGTGCTCTCTGCTCCTCCAGGGCCAGGGAGGTTTGATCTGGGGGGGGCTCTCAATTTCACCCACTCTCCCAGTGAAAAATTAGCAGGGTCTCATCCAGCTGCCTCAAGCCAGGAGGGAGTGTTTGAGGTTCTCAAACAGGGACCTGCAGCCTCCTCCCACACTTCCATCAAACCTTCTCTCTGCCGCACAGGTCCCGGAAGAGGGGTAAGTGGAATGTGGTGGGGCACCGAGTGTGGGCTGGAGGCACCGAGTCAGAAATGTTCAACAAGCTGGAGAGCATCGCCTTATCCCCCACCCCACAGACCCCAGTGCTGGGCTGTCACATCAGCAGGGCCCTGGAGCCCGCCGTGGTCAAGGGGGAGGTAAGGATGAGTTCTGGGCTGCCGAGCGTTGGGCTTTCCTCATCTTCTCCAAGATGGCGATTCCGTGCTCAGCCCTTCTTAGGTGCTGGAGACCCAGTAGGCTCTTGTAGCCATTCAGGAAACCCGTTGTCCCTTTATCTCTGTGGGATCAAGAAAACCCAACAACCCTGAATTTAACAGATTTCTCACAGGAGCTGTCCTGTAGGGGGGACCATGCCCTGGACCCAGTGCTCTCTTACTATCCATTTCTGTTTCCTTTCACCAGTTTCTGACCAGCAGAGTGAACTGGGTGGTGCAGAGCTCAGCTGTTGACTACCTGCACCTCATGTTGGTCGCCATGAAGTGGCTCTTTGAGGAGTTCGACATCAAGGGGCGCTTCTGCATCAGCATCCACGACGAGGTGCGTTACCTGGTCCAGCAGCAAGACCGCTACCGGGCAGCCCTGGCCCTGCAGATCACCAACCTCCTCACAAGGTGAGACCTGACAGCTGTGGTGTCTCCTGGGGAGGAGCAGAAGTGCCTCTGGGGTGAGACAGGCAAGTTAAAGGGGCTGGGGTTGGCTGTGCTTACAGCAAACTGGTGCAGAGCAGTTTTCTTCTGCTCAGGGCAAGTTAGCAGCACTGGAGGCTGCAGTTCCTTCATGCGTGACTTAAGGTGGCTGTAAATAGACCTCGGCTTTGATTTCCAGGGATAATATGCTGGCAAGAGGGGGATATCGTCAGCTTTTGGCTCCTGCAGAGATGGGGCCAGTCACTGTGCTCTGTTGGGATGGGAACACATCGCCTCCTGCTCCCTTCTGGTCTGCAGCCATCCTGTGGCAGCAGCCCTCGGGCTTGGCTGAGCAACTGGGAGCCTGAAACTGTCCCATCCCTCATTCCCTGCTGCCTTCAGGGGAGAGCAGGGGGCGTGGCTTGTCTCTACAGTCCCACTGCTTCCCTGCCCCATGCAAAACTAAGCTCAGCCTAGAAAGCTCCTGATCTCAAAGGGTTCCTGTTGATCCAGCTTGTGGCACAGCCAGCTTTGCCAAATCCCCTTCCCAGCACTGTGGGGTTATTTGGTGACACAGGAGCCATCCAAGGCTGAGCTGTTTTCTCCCGTGCGGAGGCAGGGACACCACAAACAGCCTTTCTGTGCCAGTGCAGCAGACACAGCGGGACGGGCACCCTGTCGTTCCTGCCTTTGTGCCAGCTCCTGCAAGCACAGGGCTTCCTGCTGGGAAAATCCAGCATCTGCTCTGCCTGCCTGGGAGGATTAGCCAGCAGTGAAGGGCTGGTTTCTTCCTTTCTCCCGAGGAGGCTCCGCTATTTCTGAGGAGGGACTGTTACTCTGTTCTTCCCACACCCACTTTAGCAATATTTGACCCTCCTGCTACCCAGGACTTAAAAAGCACCTTGTCCCCCACCTGCTGAGCGATGTGGGTGCAGAGTGACCTGTGAGGGGTGGCTGGCCACTTTGGTGAAGCTGTGGCTGATTGGAACTGGGTGTGACAAGGCCAAGAGTGATGTCCAGCAGCGTCCCACCTGCTGTCTTGTTCTCCCAGGTGCATGTTTGCCTACAAACTGGGCCTCCAGGATCTGCCACAGTCAGTGGCTTTCTTCAGTGCGGTGGATATTGACCAGTGCCTAAGGAAAGAGGTGACCATGAACTGTGTGACGCCCTCAAATCCAATGGGGATGGAGAAGTATGGCATCCCTCAAGGTGAGCATGTCTGTGCAAGCTACACCCTGTAATCCCCTCTGCATGGGCATCCCCAGCTTAGGCAGAGCACTTGGCCTAAGTAGTCACTCCCTGAGGGCTCCTCTGTTCGGCAGAGGCACCTCATAAGCCCCTTGCTTCCTGATCCATCATCTCCTTGCTGTGCAGCAGCTGTTTCCCAGATAAAGGACAAACCTGCCCTCAGATTTGTTCTCTCAGTCATTGCACACATCAGCCACTCCACCCTTGGGTAACCTTTATTAGGAGTCTTACAGGCAAAAGGTGCTTTTAGAAACAGGATTTGTGCTCTGTGGGCAAAAAGGGCACTTGTGTTCTCACCAAGAACAAGGCAAATTAAACAAGTGCATCGCAATCAGGGTCAGCAAAAACAAAACAGCAAAAACATAATGGCAAAACCAGCCTGGGCAGAGGAAGCTGTGGCCTCTCACTGCTCAGGAGCTGCACGTGGCAGCTTCAACTCCAAGGTGGAACAGCTTGCGTTCCCAGCTTCCTACTGGTGCTGGTTCTTGTGTTCTCACCACCACCCAAAACAGAAGTTTGAATAAATTTAAGGCTTTCTGTGCTACACGCTCTGAACTAAAGCAAACCACGGCTATCGCTGTCTTATGCTGCAGAGTCTGAGTGTACTGCAGGGAACTGACTGTCCCCTTGTCTTCCAGGGGAAGCACTGGATATATATCAGATAATTGAAATAACCAAAGGTTCGCTGGAGAAGAAGTGACGACGCTAGAGTGCCAGAAGGACAGTTGTCCAGACTGTGTGCCAGAGCCTCGCTGTCCTTTAAGGAGGTCTTTTGGCAGGGACTGATCCCAGTCACTCCATTTCCCTTTTGCTGTAAGAAGGGATGTTCCTGGGGAAGAAGATTTTGGTAGCAGCATATTTGAATAGCAGAGGCGCTTCTGAGGGCAGCGGCCACCTGTAAAACCTGAGACAGGGGCCAGAGTTGCTGCTTGCACTCCCGTGGGCACAAAGGAAGAAGGCATAAGTATTTGATAAGAGAAACAATAAACCATCATCTCCATACATGCAGCTCTCCAAGACCAAGGTGAATCCACCACGGAACAGGCACTGTGGGAGGAGGCAGCAGCAGCAGCAGCCCCGGTTTATTTTTTTCGCCGTCTCTTCTTTTTGGGTTCCTGGTTCTCATCTGTGTGCTCTGCTGCGCTGCTCTGGAGAGGGGAGGGAGAGAGTAGCAGTACAGACTGTGATTGTTTTTGTGTGATTAGTCTAGGGAATGTTTATCTAAAGCAAGAAACCAGATGTGCTGAAAAGGATTTAGCTCTTTTTTTTTTCTCCCTAACTAAATGACATGAATATGGGACTTCTGTCACCCACTGAGACTTTCCCTGTGGGCCAACTCCCCTCTCGAATTCATGCTGGAACTTAGATCACAGGCTACCAGTGGCACAGGACAGGGACTGTGTCCTGGGTTTTGGTTTATTGAAACACTCAGGAAAATATGGACAGATACACCAATAAAAACCTGGACAATCAGCAAACAGCTTATTCTTCTTATCCAGCACAGGTTATGCTGCCTTCACCAGCACTGTCTAGTAGAGATGGGTCTGAGGAGAATGATGCCTTGCAGAGTTTGCCCTGCCAGGTCTTTATCTACAAAAGTTAACCTGGATGCAAAACCACTTTGCGTCATGCTGCAAAGGCCTGATCCTGGCCAGGCAGTAGGTCCTCAGGGGTAACACTGATAGACCTCTCTGCTTGCTGAGGCAAAGAACAAGGCCTTAAGAGCAGTTTCACTTCCCTAAGACCAGGAACACAGAAAGCTAGTACATGGAAATAAAGGCCACTCAAGGCAGAGGGCTGGGGTATAGGGGTTGACCAGAGTAACTGTTCACTCCTTCCTATTAGCTGAGTATTAAAGTGAGAGCTAACCCAGGGAAGACAGGCTGTCCTAATTTCACACATGCCTGCACAACCCACAAATACAGTTGGCCTCTAAAGAGAGGGAAACCTATCAGTAAAAGCAGCTAAATGAATGCTGACCTGGTCATTGTGTGGCTCATTCTCAGCATCCTCAGTGTTGTGCTCCTGCAGGGCGCTGTCCAGCATGGATGCGTTGATGCGGAAGTCCCGGGAGGTGCTTAACTTCATGTACTGCATCAGGTTCACCTGCAGCAACCAAGGTGAAACCAGGGGGAGAAGACATCAAGCCATTAGCATCTTACTTTAGTTCTCTACCTTGCCTAGTCTCTTGCACAGCACTGGGACTGAGTCCATCACAGTAATAACGCAGGACTGAAGCAAAAGGCAGGTGAAAAAGCACCCACTCCCATGCGATCCAGTGGCCCATTTATGTGTTCCTAAAAGCCAAGTGATTGCCAGTTACTCACACGGTCATGTAGTACCCCATTGTGGTACATTTCATGACACAGACTGGGAGAGAGGGGTGAGGAAAGCTGGCCTGAGGTGTGCACGCTTCTCCTCCACCAGAAACCACACACTGTAAGGTCACAGGCAGGACTGACATTGACATGGGCTGGTATCAGTATGGCAGCAATTCAGTACTGCTGGGCCAGGAGTGTGGGCAAGGGCTGAAAAGTCCTTACACCTTTCTAATTTGAGCATTATTAAAGGTGGACCAGCTATAGCTCTCCACCATGCCCTCGATCCCACTGTTCCACCGAGTTCAGAAGAGCTCTGCTTTACATTACCTTTGACTTCTTGGAGAGATGGATAAGGAACTTCTCATACTGCTCTATTGCAAAAATCAGGTTTGGGATCGGTTTGGTCTCTCGAAGCACTTTGGCCTGAAATGCAGAGAGGAGTGTGATGGGTCAGATTTAGAAGGGAACAATGGTGTTGTAGCATGACATGAAGAACATGACGTTCCCAGTTTAGACAAGTGTCTTCAGTAGCCTTACTCCTTATCAGTCCTGCCCCAGCAAGCCTTGCCAGCTTTGCTACTAGTTTTAAATTGACTCCCAGGATGGTTCTGCAGTGAGGCTCTCCCATGTGTTGCTCTGTACTCTGCCTGCAGTCCAGAGCCCTTGATATTCCTGAGAGCAATGGGAGCAGCAGTTCCTCTGCTCCAGCTCTCCCAAGGCATCACAAGCACAGGCTGTCCAGGCAAGGAGCACACTGACGTTTCACCACATTGTTGTCCTGTTTATTTACCACTACTGGTATTTGTTCCCCATGGTGACAGAGTGGTAAAGGATACGCAGCATTTCAGCCCGTTTCCATACACTCAGGGAAGAGCTGGGAAGATCATGCTTGTGGCTTTTAAACCCTTAACATCACAGGAATGTCTGGGACAGCTGATGAGATGGAGGAGATGCTGTCTGGGAGCACAAACAAAGGACATCAAGGACCAGGAACCTGCCAGCCTGCTCGCTTGCTCCCAACCAAATAATCCAGTCATTTTCAACTGCTTTACTTTAGTGGAATCCATTCCTTCATCTTTAAATGTACTGATAAAATTAAGAAACACTTAAAGAGAATGCAATAGTGGTTCAAATAAATTAGCCCATATCTGTAATTTCATAGCTTACCCCAAATGTTAAAAATATCATAGAACACAAGACTATCCAGATTGACCTTTCCTTCATGTCTGTGAGCTTTTAGGCTGCATTTAGTGAAGGTGGCTTTTTCATTGTGGTTTTTTGGTTGTATTTTGTTTTTGCTTTTTTAGACTTCTCTGAAGTTACAGTAGATTAAATTTGATTTTTACTTAAAGGCCCAAATGACAGTTTGTCCCTGGTGATCTGTAAGAAGCCACCAGGTAACACAAGCCTCAAGGTATGATTCCAAGTTCAACTACAGCCCATGTTCTGACAGAGCGAGTCAGTCTTACCATGACTGTGGAGACTGCAGCAGCTTCATCCTCTTTCTTCTTCTTTTTCTTCTCTTCCATAAAGCTTAAGCTCTCACTGTGGATGTTCTGAAGGAGGATGCCAAAAGATGTGTCATTACAGGGTTAGCAGGGAAGAAAGGCCAGCTCAGTAAAGCCAGAGAAGTCCTTGCTCTGGCCAGCTAACAGCATTACCAGCTACATGACAGAAAGGTAGCGATACAAGAATGGAATTCAGAGTAAACACCAAAAAAAAAAAATAAGGAAAGAAAAACTAATTTCGTAATTTATACATTCTGAAATATGCATGTGTGAGAAGTCCTCAGCAGTGACAGCTCTGCACACCACGACACCTTCCCCAATATGTTGTTCAATTCCTGTGGTCCTCACACAAGTACCCAGCTCCTCTCCAGGCAGATAAATCCCAGCTTCAGCACTGCAGTCTTTGGCACCCACATTACTTCACACTGTGATGACTGCAGTGTTGTTGACCTTTATTTGCCATTGTGGTTAACAGCAGTATTAATCTCATCCAAAAAAACCCACATGAACACAGGGGAAAAAAAAAAAAACAACTGAAAACCAGCTCCTTCCCTGCTCAAGTAGAAATCAGCATGCTCAGTCCCACTGGTGCTGAAATGTCTTATACTATTATTTGACATAGTAAAGCTTGAACTATAAGAAACTCAACTCATGTCAGGAAGATTAATAATCCCCAAAGGTGCCCATGTACTGCAGCTGATACACCACTCAGCATGAGATAGACTGACTGTGATTTTGCCAGTTAATTTAGGCCTTACCTGTACATAAGTAATGAATGAGTAACACTGTGGGGTCAAATGGGAACCTGAGAGCTTCACCTGCAAAGCAGCAGAGAGGTTGGTGTTACTCCTAACTCGAGGCAAGGAACCATTTCCTCCAGCAATTTGCTCACACTCACCAGCTTTTCCAGCCTTCCTGGAATCGTATTCGAGGTGCTGCGGCAAGCTTGGATATACTGCAAAAAAACCATGAGTTTCTTCTAGGTATGCTGTTCTCATCCTGTATCCAGGCAGAGCTCAAAGCAGCTCATCCAACAGCGCATTGGGGAGGGCAGGATTTGCAACAACTGTCCCCCACAGTGGCTTGCTATACAGAGCTGTGAGAGAAGAGCTCTGGGGCATTCACCACCTTGTCTCAAAGGAGCTCCGCTGGCCTGCTTTCATGGCCCTGTTCCCTCAGGTCCTGCCTCAGGCCTTTAATGGGAATGAGTGGCAAGGGCAGGATTGACGAGTACCGTGAGAACACTGTTAGTGCTGTTCATTCTGGCACAGACCTGCACAAAGGAACCCACAAAATATACTGGAAAAAGCCACTCCAAGCCATGGAAAGCCAAGTTGAGCTGGAGAGAAGCTTCCCCTTATCTCCACTGGTACAACTATCACTGCTCAGAAAGGTCACAAAAATGAGGGCATGAAAGCCAACAGAATAAGGGCTCAGCTCCTGCAAGAGATCAACAGCCCAGTTCTGAGTGTAGCTGCTGAGGTCACTGTGAGCTTGCTGCAGCAGATGGGAAGAAAGCTTTTAGCTCATAGCCAGCTCACTGTCAGAGGAGCACACTCACATGTTTGATGAGGGAGGTGAGAATTGTATATGTCTTGCTGAGGCTTCTCAGCAGTGTGTCCACACAGCTCCCTGCTGGGAGTGCAGTCTGCACCAGCTCATGATAGACTGTCAGCAGAGTTCCCAGCTGCAGAATTACACCTTTCTCCAGAGCCTGGGTTTGGTTTGATGGTTGAGAAGGGTCTTCTAGAAGAAAGAGATGAATACTTGGTGAATGTGTGTCTAATGAATCCTTTTGTGCAGGTGGGAGGCACAAAAGGCACTCTTTGTGTCCAATGCACAAAGCACCCATGTGGCACAGGGATCACTGGAGGGATTTTGTGACAACGCCCCTTATCTTACATTGTTCATGTAGAACCAGCTTGAAGGAGAGTTTAACCTGCCCTCAGATGATGCTGTCTTAAAATCCCAAGATACCTTTTTTCCCCTCTGTCTTCATCTGGTTTTAACAAAACATGTAACATTAATAATTGGACTTTTATTACCTGATGTGTTGGACCCCAGACTGGTGAGTTTCTTGATAAGCCAATCCACCTCTTCAAGGACCTTATCCACCTGACCCAGAACCAGCACCTAAGACAGAAACACCAAAAACAAAACAGGTTTTGGGAGGAGTTTGGCACAACGGGACCCTGCAAGCTGTTTGTCACACCTTATCCCTGGACTCTACATATTGTTCCACACACAGTATTTTGACTCACACAGACAGTGGGGGCTGCAGTCTTGGCATTCACTATGGCAAAATGGCACCGACTCTCCACTTCTATGTCCTGGCCAGAGGAGAGAAAACAAATTCTGGTGAATAAAACTCCAGCTGCTGTCACACAGTTTATACCAGAGATGCACTCAATTCTGCCCTGACAGCACTATGTGATGAAGGGCTAGGCTGCTTCTGCATCACACCTGATCTATGTCTCCCAGGCAAGCGTGGATGTCTTGTGCAAGTTCCCGCAGGAGACTGACCGGGCTCTTGTAGAGAACGTGGACACTGAAGAGCAGAGACAGCAAACCCTTGCAGCAAGAGATATCCTCTGTGGGGAAGAGAAAACAACACATTATCAGGCGCAGAGCTCCCCCAGCTACTTAGGAACACCAGACATCCAGCGAGGGGAAGTCTCAGATTCAGTGCGGATTTAACCAAAATGATCCACAGTAGGTTAAAATCCTATCAAAATACTGCAGTTACAGCAGCAGAGTTCAAAACATCAGGCATCACATGTAATAGTGCAAGGGGAAGTGTGGCTCACTGGAGCCCTCAGCTCACAGAAAAATTGTGACCAAAAGCACTGAGGAAGTGCAATACAAACTCTGACAAGAATACTATCTTTCCAGAGTATAAATCTCAATTTGAGCCTAAATAACAAGGGAGAAAATTCAGGTAAGTGAGTGGCTTCCTTTTCTTCAGCAACACTAATAGTTTTAGTTCTTTCTCTAAGATTTGTGCTAATAACCACAATGTCATGGCAATCTGCCACAGAATGGGACATGAATGTATCTTAAAGAGGTAAAACCAGGACAGACAACAGCAGAGCATCTAAGGGTCTAATATCAGACCTGACACATCACATCTAAACATGCTCCCCAAAGCTTACTTACCAAGAGCATTTTCTTTGCAAACTTTGACCGTCCAAGTCAGGAATTGAAGGAACTACAGAAAAAGAGAAAAGATATCATGACTTCGAAACAGAATTCAAAGCACAATACTACTACTACTACTACTACTAAAAATTCAAGACAATGAATCACAGCAAAAGAAAATGAGTGAAGTCCCCCCTCCTGACAGAAGGCACCCAGCTGTGCTCTATGAAGTTCCATAACAGACACTTAAACTACTAACAAGTGAAAAGCTGAGATCCAGGATGGGAATGGCAATACATTCCCTTGGACAAAGTAACAGCTCCATTTAATTTAAGGTAAATGATGACTCCAGACTTCTGGCACACTTAGTGCAGTTCCTAGCTTGTAAAATTCGGGCACTTTAGAAAATGACTCCTTGCATGGAAGGAATTAGGCACTCAGCCAGTTTGGACTGGACACAAGTCTGCTGGCCTTTTTTGCCTCTATTCCCATGTGGAGACAATACTACAACTAGGCTCTGTTAGGAGTCCCTGCTCAGGCAAACAAATCACTCAGGTGCCCAAAGCCATGATCAGAAGATGCAGCAGTGGGATGAGAAGAAAACTTGCTCTTAACTGTCCTTGCAGGAGTGTGACAGTAGAACCCTTGAGAACGTAACAAAACTGTTCTTTCGACACATGTGCCTGTAGATTCCAACCCAACCTGATAATCTCCTTCCCACACCTGCAGCTACAACATCCATCCCTGCCACCACATGAAGGCTGTGAAGTACCTGCTGCGAGGCCGGATCCAGGAGTTTGGACAATGTGGAGAGAACTGTGATGAGTGACTGCGTTTCCTTGGCATTGAAGTCATCCTCAGCACTGCTGAGCTGGTTCACCAGGGACCTCTGGTCATAGGAAGGAAAACAGTCCCTGAGTGTGCACATGTGTTGGAGAAGCAAATAACCAGAAGCTGCAGCAGATAAAGGGATCAGCAGCGAGGAGAATAACAAAGAGTATAAAAAGAGGAGTCTTCTAAAGAGCAGGTACTGCTTTTTGTTAGGAGTGCTTACACAGAGGCTGCTTATGACTCAGTATGACTTTTACAATACTCAGATAAGTTTATGCTGCACTGAAGAACCTATAGTTCTGTAAATACACAAGCACTTCCATCCAGCTCTGCACAGCACCCTGAAAAAGCTTTTCTTAGGGATCAGAAACTTTTCTGTACTGGTAATGAATCAGTGCCACAGTTGCTATCACATACTCAACCCTGTGGTCAAGCAAAAGAGAGCTAGCAGTGCTTTCTGCCAGGATTCCAAGTGCTTTGGAACACTTGCAGCACACAGTGGTACTTACCTGAAACTGTCGGATCTGGAAGGCAGCTTTCTCCGTGACATTAATATCCGTTTCTTCTGCGTCACCATCAGTAATATCTGGCAGAGACAGAGAGGTGCAGAAAAAAAGCTAAATGCCAAGAGCAGAATACAGGATTTATTTCCAAAAGTGGGAAAGACTGCAACTGCTCACAGCTAGAGGAGGAATACAGACTGCAGAACCGTGGTGAGCGGGGAAATGTGTTAAAGGCAAACTTCAAATAGATGAATGTTATATCAGACCCCAACTATCCTCTGCTGACAGACTTAGAGCTCTGTCAAAGCAGGTAAAGATATCTCTGGAATTTGTGTCTGGTGTGACACAAATGCTACGAAGCCCACCTTATTACTGACACACAAGGACCAGACCCCTCTCTCCCTTGTTATGGATAAAGGCTGCTAAGTCCCTACCTGCACACACATGGGCTGGAACATGGAGGTCAGAAACCAGAGCAGAACTGTACTATGTGCCTACCCAGGGCTTGCAGAAACTGGGGAATCCTGGCAGTGTACAGGATCTGCACCGTGTTGAAGATCCGCAGCAAACCTTCCAAGCACAGGAGTGAAATGCTTTTTCCCTTCTTCTTCCCTGATTCTTCAACAACAGTGGGAATTGAAGTGTACCTCCAAAGCAGAACCCTGTGGGATGAGAGATGAGATTTAGTCCAGTAAAGCTGGATGCACAGGGCAAGAACTAGATTCTACTCTTAGGATTGTATTTTTAATATAACTAAATTGGAAGGTCTTTTTTCTATAGGAAAGTGGTGGGAGAAGAGATCTGGTTTTAAAATTTTATTTCAATGTCAGCAAAACAGCTACTGCATTCTTTCTGCACAGTTAAATAATTTAATTCTTTCCAGGTGCCAAGGGACCTTCCAATCCCATTTTGAGTCCATCTTTATACACTCATTTCTTCCATCCAGCTTTCTTTCTTTCTCAGGCTACCCAAACCCTGACCACTGGTGTCAAATCTGCCAGTGACAAAAAGAGCTTTTCTTTTGGCAGTTTGGATCTATGAAATGTCAGAATTCACTACAGGGCTGTCTATAAATAAAATCAGAAATGTAAAGGCAGGCAAAATAAAAAGCTGTGAGGAAAGCAAAATTGTTTGGCCCAAAGGAGACTTTTCTATTTGTAGGCAAACATCTTTTTCCTGCTCCCCTAAGACCACTTCTTCCCTTTTTTGTTCCCTCTCCTTTCTTCTCATTAGTTCTGTCGCCTGCACAGATGATCTTATTCTATTTCAATGTCCAATCACGCAAAACATGTAGCTCACATGTAGTCCTAATGACTGCAACAAAAATAGCCTCTATTATTTGGGGCGAGACACAAAACCGGCATTATGCATGGCAGGGGTAATTTGCATTTTGTGCTCTCTGCTGACTGGGCTCTGAAAAGACCCCATGCAGATATGACCTAGATTCCAAAAGACATTTACATGGTTCACATTCTTGGATTTCCAAAGGATTAGATGCATGAATGTCTTCCAGCATCTTGCAGAAGTCCTACAAAAAATGTTTTCTAAAGCTTGTGTCCCTCATACATCTGTTTTGTACTGTAGCTCGAAGTGAATTTAAACTTCACTGCATTCCAGAGGCCTCAAGAATTCAGCCTGTAATCATCCTACCTTCTCTGTGACAATGAGTGATGAGCCAAAAGTCAGAGAGGGGCTGAAAATGAGAGTTTGATGGTGCTTGGTTCTTCCAGGCCAAGTACCATTATTAGAGCTGTATCACTCACTCTGGCACAGAAACCGTAGTGCCTCCACTTGATTTCTCAGGAGCAAAGAAAGGCAAAGACCTCAACCTGGGAGGTTGGACTGCATTCTTCTTTCAAAACCCTGAGAATCAAAAATCCCCAAAATGCATTGCTGATGTCCCCACCTGCCACAGTGACTCACTGCGTGATTTTGCAGAGGTTCTGAAACATCTTCTCCAGATTTTGTCCGTCTGGTCCATCAGTTTGTCCCGTCTCCTCCAGCTGCTGCACCTTCTGCAGAGCTACACTGACAGCATAGCGCAGGAACTCTGTGCTGGAGCGCAGAACTGCCAGGCTCTCCTCATGGCTTTGGGCATTGTCCCTGAGGAACCAAGAGCACTGTCAGAGAATTGAAGATGCACAATAAAAGCTCGGGAATGGCCTAGGAGATTCAAAATCCAAATATTTGGATTTACAAATATTTACAAATAAAATCATTGGCTGAACTCAGGGTGGAAGGTGTGCTTTGGTAGCTTGTAGTGAACACTTGGAGGGCACAGTTCCACCAGCCTTTCCAAATACACTAAAAGACATGGTTTGAATTGATGTCTGGCTCTGCTCCACAGAGGGCTGGACACTTTCTCACCTGAATAGAGCTGTGAGCAGAGTGGATACAAAACCCATGGACAGAAAGCTCCGTGCCGTTTTGTTGCCCAAGGCAGATTTGTTCTTTCCAGCTTTCTCCTTCAGGATTTCAGAGAGTTTGTTGTAACATGTAAACAGGCCTAGGACATCCTCAAACTTGTTTTTACTGCAATGAAGTAGTAGAAAGCATTAATAGAGAAAATGCAGTCTTGGAGTTTCCCATTGGAAGCTTCAGTTGCCAAATTAAACAATGACACTCCCTAAATGATGAAACAATGACATACGACATCTTCCCACCTCCCTAACAGTGTATACCTTATCCATTCCTCCTCGACCCGTTCTTCTACAAAATGTCAGATCCCATCTCCCACATCACATGACATTCAAAAGGAAAACACTCCCCAAGGCTCTGTGAGTGGCTGTGCCACAAGGCACTCACACTCAGAAAACATCACTGATTCTGTCTTTGCACTACCACCCTGTGCCTGCAATGAGGCTGTACTCCAAAGAGATGGGCAAACAGTAGCACAGCTAGTGCTGGAGGGTAAGATTTGATGTTTTACCTGAAATTCCCAATGTTGAAATTGTACTCAATCAGAACCTCACAAATTCCCATCACCTGAATAGCATAGATGTTGTTTTTCACACCAACACCAGAAGACAGAGAAAAATCTGCCGATTTATCCTAAGAGGCAAAGGAAACAAGTGAAAAATCTTTTCAAAACCTGACAAGAGCTCAGCATCTTCTTCCACTGAGTCAAACTGAAAATTTGATTTACCAGTTCAAAGTCTTCCAACTCGCTCTTGATCATTCGTCGTGTGACAGATTCGAGCATCTCTTCAAAGTTTTGCTCAAATCCCACATCCTCCTCCTCCTCATCGTCATCCTCAGATCCTTGGCACAGATTCACAGTGCTCTTATACCAGGCGAGACAGTGCTGGATACAGCAGAGCAGATGAGCCTGAAGGAAACAGCCACAGTCGCACTCAGCCTGCAAGCTGGAGGTCACTGGTAGAGGTGGACATGGGCCAGACTATTATAGTTGAATGCAAAGAGCTGTAGCTGCCTTCAGAGCTGCCTTGAGTCTCAAGAATATGCCTCATTCCTAGATTGAGATGGTCAGTAATCCTACACAGAACTACCCAGCTCTAGCTTCAATGTTCTTGCCTAGATGAGATGTATAAACTGAACTCCCACTGCTCCCTCCACCCAGCTACCTCAGCTGCTGAAGGAGATGCCAAAGGGACTCTCACTCTAGCTGAAGACTCTGCTCCATTCCTGCATGTGCTACTGCAGCACAGCACACAAGCTTCCTTAGGGGAAAACAAAGTGATTAACTTGAATTTGTTCTCTTGGAAGTCCAACGAGTTGTTGAGGTCTCATCTCCAACAATTTCAAAGGAGCAAAACCAAAGGGCAGATTCTTCCCCCTGCTACACACACACTGCACAACCATTTTATGTGGAATTAAGTTGAAGGAGGGAAAAAAACCCCGCAGGGTGAACTCAACAGTGGATAACAGAACTACACTATTCCTACAGCATTTTTCACACAGGTCCCCATAACCACTGTGCTAGTGGAGCTCTAATAAATAGCCTGAGGCAGGGGTGAGATGCCCAGCTCTGTTGTCATTTAAAGAATCGCTCCAGGCTAGAAGAAGCTGAAGAAGCACCAGGTATTCAGCTCATGTAGCAAGACAACTCAAATGCTATGTAACAGATGAGCTTGCAGCTGTGGCCTGGCAATATAGCTCTTACCAGCGGTTCTTGCAGAAAGATTTGATCTCCTTGAGCCATAATACATCCTTCCAGTTTCAGCGGAGGCAGGAGGTCTGGTTGAGGCAAGTAATATTGCTTTATCTGTCACAGAAAACCAGAAATAAAAATAACTAGTTACTTGGTAACTGAGCCTCTTAGGATGTTTGAAAATAGAATACAATATTCTTTGTACCCCACTTTAAAGAGCGAAAGCTGGCACTGCAATAATGGGACAGTACAAATATGTGAGCCACGTCATCTGCTCTACTGGTGATTAAAATCCCTTCTTGAGTTCCTCATGTACCTCTCAGGCAGGACATGTCACTGCCCTAAAATAATCTGACCACTGCTGGTGTGTTGCCCCGACATGTAACACCACTTGCACTCCACCTGCAGTGCTACCCATCCTTTTAACAGTGAGGATCAATAGCTGCTGCTGCTGCCCTGAGCACCTGAGTACCCTGTCCTGGCACTCACCTTCCTGGCCTAAAGGTGCAGACAGCTGTGGATGCTACACTTGGCATGAAAACAAACCCATGAGACCACACTTGCACCAATTCCTGGCTGTTTGGCACCACAGGAAAGAGATATGCTCTGAGTACCGATACAGAACCGAATAGGGAAAGTTATAGATGCATAATGATGCCATAAAATTTATACATTTACACCAGCTTCCTGTTAAGTGCCCTCTGCTACCCAAAAGCTGTCTTAGCTCAGTTCATGTTCCTTTCCCAGAACCTGTACTGTCATGGGAAAGCTGGAATTAGTCAGCATGAACTCTATGGATGATTAAAGGGAAGAAAATTACTTGTCTCAAAGAAAGCACAGTCTGTCCAATGGACTGGGGAAATGTGATTGTCTTGTTGCCATGAGCAACACTGCTGGGGGATGAGTTAATCCTCCCAGATCCTACATGGACTTGGGTATTCTCCCCATGGGAGGACAGGAGTAATAATTACTGTGTCAGCACACATCCTTAGGGAAGTATGGGAGGGTAACTGCTGTGCACTGCTAAGGAACAGGGAGAGCACAGAGCACTTCTCCAGGCTCACACTTCCCACATGACCTAAGAACTGAAGGGTTGGAAAGGGCTCCAAGAGATCCTTCCTCTTCCACCCTGTGACAGGTTATGAACCAGTCTCCAGACGTTTACCTAGTCTGCTCTTTCAACATAAAAGGGATTTGAACACCTCCTTAGGGCAGTGTTGCAGCACTTAAACATGTTTCCAGTGTATGGGAGAACTACTTTCCCCAATATTTAACCCGAATTGTTTGCTGTGCTGGTTGCAGTGCAGAATTCTCAAAGTCCCTTACAGCCCCACCACGGAGCAGTACTTTACCTGGGACAAGAGTGTTTCCATTATGGACCTGGCCAGCTGGGAGTTCCTGCGAAGGACATCATAAAAACCCTGTGGACAGGAAGGAAGGACAAGTGGGTTGACACAACACAGAAAATGAACCACAGACACAATAAGTTGGCGTCATAAGACAGCAATGACACTCTGGCACTGCAAGGAACCATGAGGAAGTAACAATGTGCTCAGTGTACAACTCCATACCTGGCAAAGCAAAGGCACCGCAGAAAGAAGGTATGAATCAGAAAGAGTATGAATTTCCTCACAGGGGCCCTCTCACAAGCTGTATCTCCCTAGCAGCGGTGGCATCAAGCCCAGAGTGACTTTCACTGCTATTTAACAGTAGCACTAGATCCAACTTCAAACTGTGAAATCCTGCTTCAAAGGCAAAACAAGCCAGTGGGGAAACTGTAGGAGGCAACAAATCCTGCAGACTGAGAAAACTCAGTGGATGGATAAAGCAAGCACTCAAGTTTTCTAGCAACAGTGACAAACACATCTAAAACTTGCAGCTCACCAAAGGTCAATCCAACCAAGTCAAGAAGGAAACAAAATCTCCCTGACCTGGATGGTTTTTTTCCTCAAGGTAGTACCCCACAGTTATATCATATATCACAGTTACACACACTCAAGAATGGCCCCTTATAACAGGCCACTTGTCACAGGAGATCTAAGGGACACTCAAGCTTTTCTAGACACTTGGAAAGGAAGAGGAGAAAAGACAGTCTCTAAGGAAGTTTCTCCATACTCTACATTCAGGGTTTTCTTTGGAGCCCATAATTAACTCTCAACAGCTCCACATCTATCCAATGCCTTTATACCACTCCTCCTCACTGGGCATCAAACATACCCCCCTTTTCCCAGGCCACACCACACAGGAAGACAGACTTTGACGCATTTTTGCTCTTAAGCAATGCATGAGCTGAGGAAGATACATCAACATGTCCTTGGGCTTATAATAGTCCAAAATAAAAAGAAGCAGAAGGATTGAGAAAAAAACCCAGTTTTTGGTACACGTGTCCCAAGAAGAACATAACTGAGCTGATAGGCTGTTTTCCACAACAATGTGATCATTGTTTACCTGTGGCTGCAGCAGAACCTGACTCCAGAAAAGCTGTTTAAAAGGAGACTGAAAAAACCACGTTTACCTCATATAACATGAGTCGAACATCCGCTTGCTGGCTCAAACATCGCCTCAGGCTGCCCAGGATTTCAAGGCAAAAGGCCTCATTAGCTGCAGAATTATAGCAGGCATGAACATCTGCCTGGATCTGAGAGGGAATATTAGTCACATTATACTGGGTATATTCTCAGATATCACAACACAGAAGCAAGGTGATAAAAAGGTCTGGCCCCTGAACAATCACTGAAATAGTCCTTACTGTGCTTCCAGGCTCCTTATCATCCTCACAGAGCAGTGGGGATGCTCCCCAGAATATTTCGTGCTGTAAGAGAATGACTGAACAGCAACATCCCTAGAACAGCTTCTCTTTGCACATTGCACTTCCCAAAGCTTTCCTTCCAGGACTAATCCTTACTGAAGTTTTATTTCCATTTTGGGGAAACACTCCCCTCTTGAGTTTTTTCAAACAGTGCATGTCAGACATGAGACTGTCTCATATGTTCACAGCAAGAACTGCAGAACAGCACTTACCTGAGTGGCACCGATGGCCTGGCTGCACTGGGAAGAGGACAAGCTGCCCAGAACCTTAAAATTCCTTAACAGAAGCAAAAATCCAGCGACTGCAGCTTTACGAGCATCGAGCTGCCTGGGAATTGGGGCACGAAAGAGAAACATAAGGAAACATGGAGGCGAGAAGCTCAGAAGTAAATACAAGATCAACTCAGCAATGAAAAAAAGACCACAAATATGGAGTGACTGGGCCCAGTAGAACTGTATTTCCCCAAAGGGCAGCACAGTCCCAAACAGCCAAGAGCTTGGCAATTTGTTGGGAACTCCCTCGCTTTACACTCCTACAATATTCAATTCCCTTTCTGTCCTTGCAATTCTCACACTGAGGGAGAGTCCCAGGCCAAGACCCAAGTATTAAATGTCCCTTGAAAGCTGGAATGGGGAAGTCTTACAGACCTCAGAGTAGAAAAACTCCTAACAAAAACCTGGTGTGTTGCTTTGCTCACAGAAATCCCAGGTCTTTCCCAAGACCAAGTCCCTTGCCTTGAATTATAATCCTAAATTCTGAATTCTGTATTCATAAACAGGCAGCCACTGTCCAAGAAAATCCACGATCACAGCAGGATGGTTTGCTCAAAGCATTCCCAAGATAACAAGGCTGCTTCTCTACCACCGTGTAAGGGATCAGAGGGAAGGTGGCAGCTCAGCATTCTGATCAGTGGTTCCTTCCAGACTCTCCCTGGCACCTGGATGTACTCAGCTGTGTAGACACATGTTGGAATTGGTTTTAATTTTGCCTGCTTATTTGGAGTTTCCAACAGCTTTCTGAATTTGCAAAGCCCATGCAGCTGGGGCTTGGTTCAGTAGAGCTGTGACTGTATTACAGTCCTAGGATAAAGGGATAGGAGATGTCACCATCTAGTTATGGAAGAACACAGTAAGAAGACACTTAGCCAAAACAAAAAAAATATTTCTGCTCCAAAGCCATAAATGAGTTGTAGAAATTTTTTCAAAGCATCCCCTTCCCAGCTTACCTGGAAAAAATAGCTTTTTGGAGAACAAGTATCAGGGAGTCCCTCACTGACATGCTGACTTTGAGCAGAGGCTGGAAAGGAAAATAACCTTTGGAGTGAAAAGCACTAAAGCATGCCAAGCCCTTGGGGCATATGAGCTCATCTTCCTCAGGCCCATCTGGCCCTGCATTTCCAACACTGTCGTCAGTACAGTAGGAGACCCAAAATGTTTTAAAATAGAAAAGGAAACCCATAGAGCTGTAGCAGTGAGACATCTTAGCAGGTGAGTGAGGACACAGTGCAAGGTTTAGGAAAAGAAACATTATCCCCAGGTTGGACAAAGCAGGTAAAAGTTTAACACCAGGGCAATATCTCTGCCCAGTCAAAGAGAAATACTGACACGGAGCTTGGAAGAAGAAAAATCAACATGACAGCTACAGCTGTTCAGCTAAACACTGTATACTTAGTTTTCTACAGGGTGCAGCATCTGGGCATCTTCCAGATGAAAGGTCAGAATGGAGCGGCTTCGGTCCCACGCCAGACCACACCATATGCTTTTTGCCAGAGGGCACATGCAAATCCATGCTTGAAGAACAGCTCTGTGCTACACCACAGCACAGGATGAAGGCTTATTTTATAAGGAGGGTTATCAGATCATGCATATAATTGTGGCCCAGAGCTGTCGCTGAAACTAAACTAGCAAGGATATTCACGGAGGAACGCAAAGCTTTACCTGCACTGCCCGGAGGAGCCCTTGCACTGTGTCGATGGGCAGAAAGGACAAGTTGTCAAAGGTCTCTGTGACTTTGGAGGATGAAGTCTGAAGCACAAGAGGAGCTGACACAACAATATTGGACAGCAACTCTGAAAAATAAAAGGACAAAAGGAGCAGCTGATGCCAAGGGGCCAGAAAAGTCTGAGCAAAAGATGTCTGTAGAGCTAAGAATTACAGACTAATTGAAGACCTTCCATTACACAGAGAGGTCGTGACAGGATGAGCTTCGAAAACCTGAGCTCTGCTGCAGGCACCAAGTGTAAAACTCTCCCAGCCTGGCTGAAGGGCCTCACCCCACCAGAGGGCACTGAGGTGTAAGAGAAAAGGTTGCAGCACAGATATCTCAGCAGCCCCAGCAGCTCCCAAGCACTTGCCCAAGGACAAGGAGGAAGGCACGGCTAGGAATGTGGAACAGGTTACTGACTGATGGTACAGTTCCTGTGCATCAGCTGTTCCATGGCAACTGCCTGCAAACGTGTTTTTCACCTGTGATGAATGCAAGGTGATCTGATGCAGCTGATACCTCAGAAAGAGGAGAAGGAACAACAGATTTTCTTGGCTTCAGGTCATTTCAGCAGGAGCTTCAGAAACCCAACCACATCCTGGGCTGCACCAAAAGCAGTGCAGCCAGCAGAGTGAGGGAGGTGATTCTGCCCCTTCACTCCACTCTGGCAAGACCCTCCTGGAAGTACTGTGTCCAGCTCTAGGGTCCTCAACACAAGAAAGACATAGATGAGTGGGTCCAGAGCAGGGGCATAAAAGTGCTTAGAGGGCTGGAGCACCTCTGCTATGGAGACAGGCTGAGAGAGTTGGGGTTGTTCAGCCTAGAGAAGAGAAGGCTCTGTGGAGACCTTGTTGCAGCCTTTCAGTACTCAAATGGGGCTTGTAACCCAAACCATTCTGTGATTCCCTAACATGTTCTGAGGAGCTATGTTGTGACTGCCCATGGAGCACGGCACATTTTTCTCCCTTTCCTGTTACCTATGAAGTGGGTGACAGGAGATGCTGCTTTTGTGAGCACTCTGTTCAGGACCTGCTCAAGAATTTCACTTCTGATGGGCTCATGAACCTGAAATGAGAAAGAACGATAAATAAAAGTCAAAACTACATAAAGATATTCCCATACCTCACAAGACAGGTAAGCTGGGATGGTCACCAGAAGCCCCTTTCAGATAAATCCACACAGATCAACTCAGATTTCACCCCAGGACAATCAGAACCAGCACACCAGAGAGGCACAGTCAAAACATAATGGGGCAAATCGTCTGTGGGACGCAAATTTATCAACTCAGTGAAGAAGAATGGGTTTCAATCCCACCTTGTCAGATTTTATTTGCACCTCTGATTTTCTCTACTTTCTCCCTAGTTCCTTGGAAACTGTAATAGGGATTACACAAGTACCATAGTAGCTGGAACTATGGTACTTGTGTATGGAACAGAGTAGGATTAGGTCTTTATGAGGATGGCCTCTTCCAGCTGAAGAGGGCCAAATAGGAGACTAATGTTTGCAAAACACTCATGATGGATACAGCAGGCAAGGTTTTGACACCATTTACCAAGAGAGAATAAGAATAGAGGTCCCTCCCTGCCCAAAACCTCTCCAAAACATACACTACCTTAAATGTTTCCAGCAGGATACTTGCTCCCAGTTTGCAAGCCTGCTGGGCTGGCATTTTTGAAAGGCCATAACTGGTATCAGCAGCTTTTCCTCCAAAGGGCTTTTTTGGTTCATATGATTCCATTAGACTGAAGCCGAGATCCACCAGGCCCTGAGTAACGTGGTCCCAGCCAAATGCACTGAAGAAAACATTAAATGGACCAGGAAAGAAACAACTTAGTCACAGGAAAGTTTAGATTAGAGCAGTTTGAGGTAAAAATCTTCTGCAGTCCGTCCAGGTTGCAAAGCAGCAGTGAGAGACACGTGATGACAGCAGGGAGGATGACATCCCTCACAACTCTGACTGTCTTTAGGCTGAGGGACAGGTGCTCAGCACAACACCTTCTGCAGTCCTAGTTCTCCATCAGACTTCCTTTCCAGTTCAAAGGCTTCCTTGCTATGGGGAATGATGTGCACTCAGGTCTGATCTGAATATAACAGTATGTCACAGTCAGGGTGCACAAGTATCCTACCGATCACAAGATCTTCAAGTTGGAGAGAAAGACAGAAGAGGAATGCCTCCCATCAAACTAAAGGACAACTGGTGACAGACCAGAGCTATCCCACAGCATGTTTAAAGGACTAACCATGTGGGGGATGAAAACAGAGAACATATCCCTCATGCCTTGATTGGAACACAAACTACAGCCAGCAGCATGACTCACACTCTAAGTGTTTCAGTAAGAAAAACAGATCAGGTCCTGATTAGTTTAGTCCTTTGTACCACCAGATTCTGAGATTTGAGGTAAAAGGAGCAGATTTGTACAGCTATATTTTGTTGCCTTTTTTTTTTTTAATTCGCCAACATAAAACTGGGATAAAAACTTTGGATTTTGACACTGATCCCTGCCAGCACATGGTATTTGGTATTTAGCATCCCAGAGTATTTTAGCAAGGCTGAAACTCTCCCCCCTCCCAAAGCCCACTGAATGTTCTGCAGCACGTGGCAACAACTCACCTATTTTTCACCACTTCCAGAATTACAGCGCTTACATCATATTGTTGAGGAAACAAATCCTGCAGAAACTTGGAGGCCTGAAGGAACTGCAGGTCCTTGCAGCTTCTTGTGATTGATGTTTTCAAGAAATCAAATATCTGGAACATAAAATCATTAAGTGTGCGGAAATGATCTTTGAAATGGGACGTGTACAGTCTTGGGTATGTTCCAGTAAGAGCACTGGCCAGGGCACAAGTTCCAGTACTGCCTGACAAAAATCTCAACTCACTTCTTTTTCAGGACAAATACACTAGCCTCATTAAGTGCTTCAAGGAGGGTAACCTGCTGCCAGATGCTTTTCATGTGGCCAACACAGAGCCAAAACATTAGAAAAAGAAGACTGCTTTTCTTCTCATCCTACAATACCAACCCTCAGGAACCACAACTCCGGAAAACTGTGATATTGCTCTGGGGTCTTTTCTAGTGTTCAGTAAAGTACAGCATACCGATGATCTAACTGCCTCCCTACAAGCATCCTGAAACCATTTTAAGCCTAATTCTGATGGGACTACTACCTAACCAGGCTTCCTTTCCTTTACAAGGAGTGCAGAGTGTATCCCCATGGAAGTTCTCTGCAAGTTTATGACCCGCATACCTGCTCCTGCAGTCTGTGTTTTACAGCAACCGACAGCAGAAGAGCCACGCTGAAGGGACACAGGGCTCTACCAGGGTCCTTCTGCTGCTCAGTCTAGAAAACAGTAAGGAACAGTCAGAAAGCTTGTTATCTTCAACTGAAGTGTCCTGCAAGTTCAGGAAGCCATCGGGTACATGTCTCTTCAAACGTATCACAACACTTGTTAAAGAGAACGTGACTGTGATCATAAAAATTATTAAATCCCTTCTCCAGGTAACCAACTAAGTTTTAAAAACCTTGCTTCAACATCTTCAAGAATAGTACCGATAGAAAATGGCTCCATCCTGCCATACCTTCAGATGTCTGATTAGTTCCTCGCCCAGGTCCTGGTCCAGGTTGATGACAGAAACAATGTGGAGAATAACGGTGCCTTCCACGTGGCGGAGCTGGTCCAGGGGCATTGTGGCTACCTCAAGGTCTGCTGACCTGTAGTTTTATCAGAAAAAAAACCAAGCCATCCAAAGCCATAAATCATTTCTTATGGATCCAGAAGGACGTATTTGTACAAGGTTTAACAATTCAAATTCAAGGAACCTTGGACAGGACCAGGGTGACTACAAATATCCGGGTAGTAAAGAAAGGGGATAACAGTGCAGGAACTTACTGTGGTACCCTCTGTTCTTCCTTCTGTCTCTTATCCAGTTGATTGAAAAAACTGATGATTCCTTCCAAAACAGTCTTCTTACTGCCCTGCAAGACAGAACATTACATTAAGCCATTGCAGGGCCTGCAGTATCCCAGAGAATTACACTCTATTCCCACACCTATCACAAATATCATGGTATCCTTCATTTCCCTCCATAAATTGCTGAGGCAGGGAAGGACTCCTGTGTGGCTCATTTTCAGATTTCCAGTTTGCATATTTCTTTTGACTGCACTTATTGAAGAGCTGGAAGAAACTCAAGCTTTCAGATGCTCTGATTGCCTTTTTTTTTTTTTGAAGTTGTTACTAATTAGAAAGGATCCTTTATGTTTTAATCAATTGAGAAGGCTTTCAAACTCCTAACTTTAAATCTAACAATACATTTTGGCTAGGGGACCCAAATGACCTCCTATAACACACATATAATTTGTCTTTGACTGGATCACAAATGAAGTAAGCAAAAGAGGCAGATCACCCTGTCAAAGGGCAGAGATGTGCTCTGCTCTGGAGGAAGAACACAGTAGATGACACATTCCCTGTACAAGTCAGACAACAGCCCAGAAGACAGTCACACTGCATGAGCTATTATTATAGTGTGCAGATCACAGAGAGTGAGCAAAACCACACTTGAGAACAATAAAAAAAACAATCCTCTCTGCTGTCTGCTAGGTCTCTGCTCATCCCTTATTTCCCAAAGGTTTCCTTCTTTTCCCACAAGGAAGATCAAGGTCCTTTCTTTCTCTGAGCAGGCAGCTTCTTCAGGCTAGAGGCAGTTAGAGAAAACCTACTGATGTCCCATTGTGTCCCTACAGCATGGTTTGGGAACAATCAGAATCCCTGTCCAAATCCAGCCTATAGATTAGTCTGGACATTTTTTTTCTGATGGTATAAGCTTAGAGGAAATCCAGCTCCCAT
Organism: Pipra filicauda; assembly: GCF_003945595.2. Lineage (NCBI taxonomy): Eukaryota > Metazoa > Chordata > Aves > Passeriformes > Pipridae > Pipra > Pipra filicauda. Next base: position 40,947 of record NW_024104918.1, read on the forward strand.
GAACTTTTACCTTTGCAGAAAGCAGCAGCAGCTGATAGACCAGAGGGGGAATTTCCTGCAGGTCTAATTTGGAGAACATCCTAAGGACCTTTTCAACCACAAACTGCAGCTCCTCTCCTGATAGTGGAATATCCCTGTTGAATCAAAGATTCTTATTCATTACTATATTGTTAATTTCCAAGGCTCACTCACACATGGAAACAAAACCACAATGCCATGCCCAGCCCTTGGGACATGCCTGCACAGCTGTGTTTTGTATCCACATGGATCTGGTGTGGATGTTCATCGACCAACCACCCATGGGGCTGTACCTGCTATGGTCAGACCTCCTATTCCTACTTGCCCCAAACTACATGTTAAATAGGACATGGACATGATCACAGCATAAGGTAGTGTTGATGTTGAAGGGAAAAATAATTACCTGAACATGTTGGCAAGATGTATTACACACTGAGGATCCCACCTGGTGAAACAAAGATATGTTAGAAGACTAAGAGCAAGCAGAATTATCATTTATCTCTTCCCTCCTACACAACTATTCAATGTCACCATTTCCCTGTTACATTCTGATACTAAGATTAGAAGCCAGATTTCCGCCAGAACTCATCAGCACCACCCTAACCACCCACATTTACAATGGTTCTGAACCGCCCCAGCCCTTACAATAACAAATACCAAGAAAGGAATAAAAACAAGCACTTCCTGAGACCAGTTCATGCAACGGTCTCACCAGATCTGGGAACAGGGTGCTCCCTTGCCTTCCCAGTCAGAGAAGACACTGTCACAGAGGGCACAGATTCAAAGATGACAGAACAGGACACACAGCTCATAGTGGATGCCTTTTTCAAAACAATGAAACACAATGTTTTGCCACATGAAAAGAGCTGGCAGATGTACTTACTTGCTGGAGCAGAGGGTATTTATCAGCTGCTTCTTAAACTCTTCCCCATTCAGTTCACCTGAAAAACCAAGACTAAGGAGCTGGCTCCAGAGGAAGGGAGGACAAGGTGCAGGAGAAGTAGCTGATGGGGGTTACCTTTCCCATAAGCCAGGCTCTCCTTCGAACTGGCCAGTACAGTGAGAACAGTGGAAAACAGCTCCAAGGATTTCCCGTTAGAGAGGCTGCCGCCTTTAATAACATCAACAAACAGGTTGGCAAGCTCAGCCAATGCGTGGCCTGGCAGCTGGCGGGCCTGGGAGGACATGCAACAGGAAAGAGCCTGACGCTGTGCACAGAATTCCACACGTACATCCAAACTGTCACCAAAAACCAGCTGAAGATAACATTTCTCACAGTGAAATGCTCCCCTTAAATAGGAATTCAGCCCCGAGTTCCCTGGTTTATAGAACAGAGCAGTAAATCAAGATGATGTGATTATAGGTTTGGAATTTTTAAGACTAAATATCCAAAGATAATCAAATTCACACACAGAGCAAACTCCAACACCAGCTAACTTAGTCCACGGAAGATTTGTGGAAAGGACACAACTCATTTTCCTCAGTGGTTTAGTGAAGTATCTCAATCCACATATGAAATGATACCCAGCAGAGCCCAGGAAAGCCAGCCTAAAGGAGCTTTACCTCCAGCATCAGCAGTCCTATGATTTCAGACACCTTGCCCAAATGTAGGTCTCCTGACTCCACTAGTGGGACACAGTGCTTGTAAACCTGGAGTCTCCTGAGAACACCACTTCGCTGAGAGCAGGGGGAGCCTTATAGCAAGCAAATAATAGAGAGGAAAGAATAGGAAAAAAAAGTTATGCAAGTAACAACATGTTGCTAAACTACAGGAAATCAGTAGGGATAAACTGTCACCTGACTGCAACTCCCTATTTTATCTATCTGACAAAACAAATAAAAACAAATAAATAAAATAAAAAAACCCCAAATAATAATAAAAAAAGAAAACTGAGCACAGAAAATGAGAATCTCTTGGATAAAGTAGTTGAAGCACTCAACATTGTTATCACACCCTGTGGCTCACCCAACCTGATGCCAGACATCAGGAACCGTAAAAATGTCAGGAAGAACCAGCCTGGTAATCTGTTTTTCAGCTGGCCAGCTCAGTCTTACTCCAAGGTGTCTAAGTGCTCCCAAAATAAATCCCACTTATCACAAGCTCATTACAACTCTATTAGTCCAGTCTGCTATCTGCTATGTTTTTTCGGGTGTCTTGTTTCCCTGTGACAGCCCTGACGAGTGGGTTTTTACAACAAAAGTGACACTTCCATGTGCTGTTCAGCACTGGCTGCACCCACCTGTGTTGTGAGCAGCGCTGGAGCCGCAGCCCCCTGAGAGCAGCTCAGACATCACCCACCTTTGAAGATCCCTCTCAGCAGAGCCGCCGTCTCCCTGCCCTTCAGCGCCTGCCTGGTCACCATCTCGCCCAGCTGCAAGAGAAGGGGACGCTGTGAGCCGCCCCCCGCCCGCGGCGCTGCCCGGGCGGCGCATCCCCCGCTCCCCGCGCACCTCGGCCTCGCCCAGGCTCTGCAGGGCCTCCTGCAGCCGCTCGGGGCTCTCCTCGGCCGCCAGCGACAGGATGCGCTGGGCCATGGGGACAAGGGGCCGCCCGGGACCCCCGGGCCGCGCCTCCGTCACCCCGAAATTCCCGCCCGGAAGCGCCCGCGCGTCACCCGGGAAACAGCTCCCGCCCCTGGCGCGCGCTTCCCTTCTCGCCCGGGCCGCCCTCGGGACCGCGGGTTCGAGTCCCGCGGGGCGCGGTGTCGCAGGATGGGTCAGGTGCGAAGGGACCACAGTGGGGTCACCTGGCCCAACCCCCCTGCTCAGGCTGGATGGTCCCAGGGCGCATGGCACAGGACTGTGTCCAGACGGTTCTGGAACATCTCCAGCGAGGGAGACTCCACAACCTCTGTGGGCAATCTGTTCCTGGTGCACGGTCACTCGCACAGCAAAGTTCATGGAGTTGAAGAAGTATGGAGTGGGGTGCAGGCACGTGGGGTGCAGAGTGGGATGCTGGGTGACATGGGGTGCAGGCACATGAGATAGGCAGTTTGGAAGGGGGCACTGAGGTGCTTGGCACAAAGTGCCCATTCAGGGCCACCCTGCATCAGCGGCACCCGGCCCCGCGAGTGCCACCCACGTGGCGTGAGGATACATTTGAGTAAAAGCCCCTTAATTCCGGGGGGTGTGAGGGGTGGCCTTGGGCGTACCAGGAGGTTTAGCCCGCCTTTAAGCAGTGGGATTTAGCCAAAAGATCCGGTGCCAGCACATCGTGGGAGCTTTCACAAGCCCCGTGCTCACGTGGAGTGGGAGCTGATGCTGCCAAGCAAGGGAAGCGGGTTTGCCCCGGGCCAGGGCCCGTGGGGAGGGGGATAACCAGACCTGAGAGAGAGATCCCCTTAGGGCTCCATCACAACACTCCAGGGTAGGTCCCCATTGAGGCTGCCACCCCTTTCCTTGAGACCCCTATTCCCAGGAGAAAGCACTCATTTGATGATGCCAGGGGCTCTACATGTGCCTGCAAAACTACTTCATCTGTGATGAACATGATGACCAGGGTGCCCAGGTGGCCCAAGGGTCACTCTGGTGCTCTCTGCCACCCCAATAGAGCACTGTTGGGTCTGTTTGGGAACCCCTACACTGACAGTGTCCCCCCACTGTGCACTGTCTTGCCCGCTGGGCTGCAGACAGAGGTCCAACGAGCTGTAGGAGGGAGCTGAGCCTTGCACCAGGGCTGGTGTTGAAAGGGGGCAGGAGGGTTGAGGGTCTCCTCTGAAGGGCAGTGCCCAGTGCCTCTGGCTGTTGTGCCTCTGGCCATGGCAGCACTGCTCAGGGGTTTGGCACAAGTCCCAGTTTTCCATCAGCAGCACCCTCGCCTTTCATCTGGAGTCTCGTGCCTTCCTCCTCCTCCCTCCCTCACAATGGGGTCTCAGCTCTGTTTGCAGGACATCCCTGTGTGGAACTCAAATCCGTAAATCCCAGAGGCATTACAAAACATGCCTTGTGTAAGCCACTTCAGCCCTGCTCTGGTGCTTAGCCCTGCCCTGCCACCTCCCCAAAATCCGCATCGCTGTAAGAGTGCAGCTGAGCTCCTCTCCTGAGCTTGAGCACAGCTCTATCCTCACCACATCCTCACCCAGCTCCCACAATCCCGGACCCAAAGAGTTAAGGCTACAAGGGCTCTCCTGCTCTATGCAGCTTCAGCGTACTGGGGCGTCCCAGAAAAACTCATTTTACCATCCCACTGCACCCACATGTGGACTCACTGTGGTCCCTACCACTTCCCAGGGCTCCCCTCCCTCACAGGTCTGTGGCATCACCCTGGAAATTAAATGGGTTCCAGTTCCCAAAGCTCCAAGCACTTGAGGATGTTGTAAAAATTCTGGCCATGTTTTTTTTATTGTAAAAGCTGAAAGGGGCCCCATATGGATGCTGATTTGGGTGGCCTCACTGGGGAGGAGTTGGAGAGCTCCAGGACAGACCAGTCCCAGGACCATCCTCTGCCACAGTCCTGTCCCTGCAGTCGGACTCTGCCCACACAGCCAAATCCACAGCAGGACCTTTCCAGAGCTTTTGGGGCAGAAGCTGGGGAAGAGACCTGTCCTGCTTTCCCCGGGGAGCAGGCTGGGATGGCAGGCTGCCCACCACCTGCCTCTGCCCCTGCCCCGCGCTAATGAGCGAGTTACACAACAAGGAGCTTTTATACTTTGTTAATCGGGTCCGGCATCCCAGCCCGCCTCTCCACGCACGCTCCCGCTGGCCGGCCGAGCCCCAGCTCCCTCCTTCCTTCTCCTCAGCTGCCTTTTGTAATGTTTTAATGGGTTTTTTTGCCTGGGTTGTGCTGACTTAATTACAAAGCTGCAGTGAGTTGATGCCTTGTGACGGTCTAATCCCAACCCGGTGACTCTACAAAGCTTTCGCCCGGCTTTCTCACTGCTCCACTCTGGCCTCACCATCCCTGCGTCCACCTCGGCCCTGTGCACTGACCTTCTGTGGACAGTTCAGCTTTTCCTCTCCCTGGTGAGTATCCAGAACTCTTTCCACCGGAAAGGACTGCACTGAAGACTGTCACCCAGCCCTCACTTAACCTGGTACCTCTAGCACTTGGATTGGTTTTACTACCTGGAAAAAGGGGATGCCTGTCCCTTCCCCAGGAGCTGGAGGGAAAGAGAATGCCCTTGGGAGATGGTTGAGCCAAATGCTGGAGCCAAGCATCCCTCGCACAGCCTGAGCTTAGAGCTGGTCCTACAGCCCAGCACAGGCTGGGGAAGATGCTGGAGATAGGATGAAGGCAGTTCTCCTTCTCCTCCCGAGGGATGGGAACAAGTTGTTTCACCAAGACTGCATTGGCAAGATGCCGAGAGGCTCATGGTCCAGCCTTGCAGCTGGTGGTGGGCTCTGGGCTGGAGCAGTTGGACTCGAGGGTGTGGGAAACTCTTTGGGGATAATTATTTATTTTGGGGATATTATTTATTTTGGTAGTAGAAACAAAAGGCAATAAAAGGATGAGTTGGCTGCCTGAACAAAGCTGGGTGCTCACCTCTGCTTGTGTGAAGGTGGTCTGAGACAGAACACTGCTGTGTGAGCTCAGTGTTGGGGGTTCCCATGAGATGTCCCCAGCCTCCAGAGGAAAGGCAGAGTGAGAAAAACATATGAAGGTATCAGATGATCAATGCACATATTTTCAAGCTGCTTTTTCAAACATCTGTGGTGTTTCTCCAGGCTGCTCAGTCTCTGCAGGCAGGCAGAGATACAGACAGTAGGTGATGGAGCTGAGGAGGGTTGGGGCACCCATCTCTACCCCTGTCTGAGCAAGAGGGGCAGGGGATGGGGCATAGGAGCTCTGCAGAAATCGTTAGGATCACCAGCACTGCTGATTCCTCCTTCCCTCTCACAGTGTCCTGCAGCTGACAGAGGACAGAGGACAACATGTCTGCGGTTGTGAGTACTGCCCCCACACCGCCCCATCCTTTAGGCTCTCAGCAACCCCTCCTTGCTGTGTACCCCCTGCCCCCTCAGCTGCTCTCAGCCTGCAGTGGGGAGCCTGGGCAGCACACAGTCCATCCCCATCCCATTGCATCTTCTTGGGTCATGCATGGAGGCTCTCCCTGCCCCAGGACACTTGCAGTGGGGCAGGGAGCTGGGGGCTGGCTGGGGAGACCCCACATGCTCTCCTCACCCCCAGACGGGCACGTTCCGGATCGTCTCGGAGGAGGAGCAGGCCCTGCGCACCAAGCTGGAGCGCCTCACCACCAAGGACCATGGCCCCGTCTTCGGGAAGTGCGAGAAGATCCCCCCACACACCCTGCAGAAGGTGAGGGCGGCTGTGGGGAGTGGGGGGCAGTTGCAGCCCAAGGCTCCTGCTCCTTCTCAGGTGGCAGAGGAGACCCTTGACCAGCTCTTACATTTGGGGATGCGCTAACCCCAAAGCGACTCCAAGCAGGGGACTTGGGTGAGCCTGCCCTCCCTGTGCTGAGATACTGCAAGGAGCTTGACTGTCCTCCCTTGGGTTTGGGGTGCCTAAATGACCTCCGGGGTGTTTTAGAACCTGTGTGGGGCATCACTGAGCTGGGTGCCCTCTCTGCTCCCCCCAGGCGAAGGACGAGCTGAACGAGACGGAGGAGCAGAGGGGGGTGGCGGTGAAGGCGCTGCGGGACCTGGTGCAGGAGCAGGCGAGCGGCGACGACGTTTGCAAGGCGGTGGCTGAGAAGGTGCAGGGGAAGGACGACTCCTTCCTGCTCCGCTTCATCCGCGCCCGCAAGTTCGATGTCCACAGGGCCTATGAGCTGCTGAAAGGTGGGGAGGGGTCCAGGGCTGTGATGTTGGGTGAGGGTGGGGTACGTCCACCAGCAGCCCCCCAGCTCTGTGCTGGTGCCTCCTAGGCCCCCAGTCTGGGCTGGGATGGCAGAGCAGGACCCTGGCACAGAAAGGGGACGAAGAGAAAGGATAAATAGAAAAAGACAGGGCTGGGGGGCTCAGAAAGAGCTGGGATGGGGAAAGAAATAAGTGAGGGTAATGCCAGGTATCCTGCAACACCAGGGTAATGCCATTCCTTGCCAATTTACCAAACAAAATGGAAAAAAAAATGCATTTGGTGGTGTCAGGATGTTTCATTTGTGCAGAAAACCCAGACGGTTTGGGCTGCATCCCCTTGAGATCCCTATGCCCTATACATGCCCTATACTCACCCCTCTGTACCCCTGTAAGGAGCCAGTCCTACACCCCACGATGCTTCTATGCATAGTTCCTTGGGTGGTTTAGCATCCCTGGGACACCTCAAAGGCTGGGGGCAGGCTGGAGGGCTTGGGGCACCCCCTCATCCATAGGGATGGATGGAGTGACCCATAGGGGTGGAGGAGAAGCAGGAGGGCAGCCTGGAGGCTGGCTGCTGACTGGGACCTGCCTGGCTCCAGCTCTGCTCTTCTTTGTGTCAGCTTGGGAGATAATGAGTTGTAATTATCAGTGCTGGCTCCCAAACGAGCTGTTTTGTTTGCCTGCATTTTCCCAGGACGAAATTCCTTATTTCGTGCCTGCAGGGTACCAAGAGAGGGGAGCTGGGGGATGTCACCCAAACAGAGAGGAAGGAGAGAAGGGAAATGGGGGGGAAAATTACTTTATCTGCTTGTTGAGGTGTTGAACAGAAGGCAGGTATGGGAAGCTCCCAGCAAGGGGAGGATAACACCGGTCATGCTGGGGCTGGTCTGCTGCTGAGCTTCTTTCCCCCCCCCCTTTGCTGGAGGAGTCCTGACCCATGTGGACCCCAGGCAGAGCTCTGGGGGTCAGGACTGACATCTTACTGTTGCCAGTCCATCCTATCTGTGGCAGCTCCCCCAGCTGCCTGAGGCTGGGCAAGCAGCCCTTGTCCTCTCAATTTCTGCCTCTCCCCAGGCTACGTGAACTTCCGCCAGCAGTACCCCGAGCTCTTTGAGAACCTGAGCCCCGAGGCCGTGCGCAGCACCATCGAGGCCGGGTATCCCGGCATCCTGGCCAGCAGGGACAAGCATGGGCGAGTGGTGATGCTTTTCAACATCGAGAACTGGGATTATGAGGAGATCACCTTCGATGAGGTCAGTTCACCTCAGACACCCAGAGCAGGGTGGGGTCCCGCTCCAGGACTGTTCCTGCTGGCAGGTCTGAGCACAGCATCCTTACACACACATGCATGTCCACACACACATCCGGGTTGAAGCCAATCTGTAGCCCTCTGAATTTATCCTTTGAGGAAGCCTGGGAGAGCATGGCCCATCCGAAAGTGTTCCCCTTCCTTCCCCTCCAGTGCAGTGCAAGGTGCGGACCAAATTTGGGGTGTACATCCCCCAGCCCAGGTAACATGGGGTGAAGAAAAGCACCACGCCATTAAAAGAAGGTCCTTCAGAAAGGAGGCATGTACAGGGCAGAGGAGGAAGCTGAGGGCACAGAAAGGGCTTCTTGGCAAAGAGGTCTCCAGGCACGTAACTCACAGCTTCTCTCAGCTCCGTTTTCTGCTTAACTCTGAATTTGGTTGCAACGTATCATTGATCCAGATCTGAGATGCTCCTACCTTGAAAGGGAATATGGTGGTGGCTGAACATCCCCTGAAATGCCCTCCCTCCTCTGAAGTCCTGGGGCTGGCTGTGACAAGCAGACCCTGGCTAACACTCTATGGGACTCTTCCTGGGAACCTCCTGATTCCTACAGCAGGTTCCTATTAGAGACGAGACCTCATACAAGACCCCACTGTCTCTCCTCTCCATTAGATCCTTCGTGCCTATTGTATTATCTTGGAGAAGCTGCTGGAAAATGAAGAGACCCAGATCAATGGGTTCTGCATTGTTGAGAATTTCAAGGGCTTCACCATGCAGCAGGCATCAGGGATCAAACCCTCTGAGCTCAAGAAGATGGTGGACATGCTGCAGGTGAGGTGGCCAAGTCTGCGCCCAGCAGCGGCAGAGAGGGGCCTGGTGGAACAGAGAGCTTAGGGAAGGGAGGCAGGAGGGTTTAGGATTGCCACCACAATGGCACAATGAGAAGGCATCATGGAGAGGCTGTTTCCCATCACCCCCTCCTTGCCTTGCCAGCTAATTGGCTTAATCCTTGCAAAATGGATCCTAATTTTCCCACCCCATCTCCCTGCCCTCTCAAAAGTCTGACCAGAAGTAGTACCATCACTTGCAACATCCTATGGCACAGCCTGGAGGTCTTTCCTTACCAACCTCTCAGCCCAGCCCTACCCAGGCTGGATGGAGACTTACAGGCACTTCAGGACTTCTGTCCTTGGACCAGAGGCCAAAGACTCAGCTCTCCCCAGGGAAGGAGGACAGCAGAGATGTAATCCTTCTCAGGGAGTGGGAGCAATGAGCTATCTAGGAGGCTCTTCAGTTTCCTGGTGCTCCTGGGACTGGGATGGCTGATCCTCTGGGTCAGAACACAAAGGGGTCATCAAACAGAGAAGGGGAGATTGGGCAAGGAGAGCTGTGGCAATGCTGGGGTGACCACTGCTGCCTGCCCAGATCTGGGCACCATCTGTAACCATCTGTGTCTCGGTTTGGGATCCTAGGACTCCTTCCCAGCACGGTTCAAGGCCGTCCACTTCATCCACCAGCCTTGGTACTTCACCACCACCTACAACGTGGTCAAACCATTCCTGAAGAGCAAACTGCTGGAGAGGGTGAGTGTGGGAAAGGGACCTGGAGGCAAAGGCACATCCCTGGGTGAAACAGAGCAGTTGGGAAGAATGGCTCCAGTCTTCTGCTGAGAGTCACTCCCATCTCCCTCCAGGTCTTTGTGCACGGGGAGGAGCTGGAGTCCTTCTACCAGGAGATCGATGCTGACATCTTGCCAGCAGACTTTGGTGGCAACCTGCCCAAGTATGACGGCAAAGCAACTGCAGAGAAGCTCTTTGGGCCCCGCATCGAGTCTGAAGACACAGCTCTCTAAAGTAGGGGCCTGCTCCCCCTGCCCTGTACAGTAGCATCAGAGGTGGCCCCCTAACCCCAGCCACCTCCTTTCTGTAGCATTGGTCGAGTGACTGCTCGTGACGAGGCGCTCTGGGCGCGTTGCTCCACGCCTGTCCCTCCCCTCCCCACTCCAGGCAGCGGGGCTGCCCGGCAGCTCTGTCCCTCCCGGGCCCTTCCCTTGGGAGCCAGCAGAGAAAGGAGGCCACCAGTCCCCTCCCACAGCACTCCCTGGAGCTGTGGGGGGAGGACAGGAGAGTGTCTGCTCTGGGAAGGGAGGGCTACAGCGAGGGAGAAATAAAGTGTTTAACAACAGAGCTCTGGGGTCCCTCGTGGTAAGGAACAGGGACGCAGCTTTTTGGGCACTGGCTGTGTTGGTGGTTTTAAGGAGGCCAGGAGTGTCAGTGTTTCGTAGGAGACCCCTGTCCCTCATCACTGACTACCCTTTGGCACAAGGACCAAGGAGCTGTCTGTCTCCATCCCCCCTGCATCCCAGATCAAGTCCCACCCCTACCTGAGCAAGGACCTCCAATTCTTAGTCACCTGCCCTAACCAGGAAGGAGAAAACAGCCCAAAAGATGCAAAGAAAAACCCAATTGGGGCAGAGCTGGCTGTGCCTAATTCCTACTCAGCCAGGCAGGCAGGGAGGAGGAACGGAGGCTGCAGCAGCCAGAGACTAGGAGATGGATTTCAAGCACAGAATAATGAAAGACAAGCAGAATGCACCCTCCTAAATCCTTCAAAAGCTGTTTCTCCTAGCACTGCATTGTGAGAGGGAGCTTAGTCAGGGAAGCTCAACCAAAAGCCAGGGTGGAGGGCAGAGGAGGGTCCCGGCCCAGTAAACAAGCTGTGCCTGATGCTAATTTGACCTTGCTAATGTGGAGTCAGCAGAACCTGGGTGGGGAGGAGGGAGGCAGAAGTAGCTGTCCAGGCAAGGCAGTCTGTTCTGGTCCATGAACCAGGCACCTCCTCCAAGGAGCCGATCAGATACCCATTTCTAGACCATCTTCTCCCTTGGTCAGCAGCAGGGCTTGGGAGAGGAGCAAGTTACTCGTCTTTGCCTGGGTTACCTCATCCCGGTCCTGCAGTGTGCTCTGTCCCCCCTCCCATCTTCATCTTTCATCAGCCAGAGCAGCCCTCCCCCCCAAAGCTGGCTGAGGTGGAGGGCACTGACAAGAGCCACATTCATCAGGGCACTGGCTCAGGCTCAAACCAAACAGGACGCGGGCTCTGAAGCCACAGGGAAGATGGGGCCTGTTTGGCCAGAGGCCACTGGGGTTAAATCTGTTTGCTCCAGCCCCAGCAGCATGGTGAGGCCATGCATGGCAAGTCCCAGCCTGAGGCTGTGCCAACCTTGTGCGAGAGGCCAGAGGGAGAGCAAAAGGCACCTCTTGGCTTCATTTGGCTCCTTATTGCATCTGGAGCCATCCCAAGGAAACCACGTGTGACAACTCTGCAACCATCAGGCCAGTGCAAACACAACAGCACAGCTTGCCTGGGAGTCAGAGCAATTGCAGCTTGTGAAAACAGGAAAAGGAAACAAAAAACAAACAACCCAACAAAACCATACAGACAGAAGTGCCACACCGCTGCCTCTGGGACTTAGACAGTGACAGATTTTGTGAGGTCCCTGTGGCTGCTCACCACTGCTGGGACAGATTGTCAGCCAGTAGCTTGCTTTGACAGGGAGACAGAACAGCACAGCAAACAGAGCAGGGAGCAGTGACTCTGACCAAGCCAGGAAGCGGGTTTAAAGCAGAACTAACAGCTAAATCTCAATGGCCAGTAAACTAGAGATGAAGCCCAAAACAATTCCCACAAAGTAATTCCCATTACAAGGGAAGAGCAGCAACAGTCCTGTCCCAACCTTGCTGCCCCAAGGACTCACAAGTCCAAGTTACCCTCCACCTCTATCTCACTTGGCCTGTAGATAATGAACCACACATCAGTGAGCTCTTAAGTGTCAGGTGAGTAGTGCTTTTGTATACTCTGGGCTCAAAGGTGTCACTGTCCTGGCAGGAGTTGCTGTTGTTTTTTCTGCCAGCAGCTGAAAGGTTAGGAAATTCACTCCCTGTCAGGTAGGGTAAAATAACAGATGTTCTCCACTGGCAAAAATAACCCTTCTTCACTATTTTCAGGGCAGGCATGCAGTTTAAGCTGATGCCATGCCCATTCTCCACCAGAATGGCAAAGACCCCCTCTTGTCCAGAAGACAAAAGGCAACTGGGAAAGGCTCGAGCAGCACTAGTGCTTGCATTATGTGCTGCAAGGGAGAAAGGGGGAGAAGATAAAGTCACCCCTCCAGCCAGCTCCCCACACTGGGCCTCAGGGAAGACTGAGAGCCTCTGCCAACATATATAACCTCACACACAGTCACTAGATGTAGCACTGACTTCAATAAGTCCTTTATTTTTAAATAAAGAAATCCCACCAAATCAAAGATAACAAAATTACATTTTGTTTTGCAGTGACTTCCATTTTACACCACACAAGAACAAAAATTAATGAAAAAATCAAAGACATTGTTTTATATATATTTATATATAATTTTAAAGGTAAACATCAGCAGATATAGAAAAATTGCATTGCTAGTTGCAAATCATCTCCCCTGAAGCTCTCAGCTCCAGAGAATTTGACTCAGAACATGGCAGCAGGGAGGGTGTCTCAATATACAAGTTTCTTCAGGGCAGCATTTAGAGATGGCTGCAGAATATAATTTTGCCAAATTGAAAATGTTTTTGTAGTCAACTGCTCACCAAGAACATTAGAAGTCACTCTGCCTGTTCTAATACAGCTGCACAAGCAAAACAAGAGCACAGGTCTCCTCTTCCCAAGCTCTTCACACACCTCTTTGGCCTGGAAGTTTCAGAGAAAAGAGGTTATGCTTTCTCAAGAAGAACATCTAGTGATCTGTCACTAGGAATTATGGTCAAGCTGTCACATAACATGAGAAAATATGCTTCTTTGGAAAGCTGTTGACTTGGGCTAAGCAGTAGGGTTTGGTTGTATCAAATACAAATGGGTTTTGTTTGGCTTTTTGTTTATTTTAAAGACTTCCCAGTTGGCAGGAGCCATGAGAAGGGTCAACATCCCAGTAGAACTATAGTGGAGATCCTAGAAGAAAGTTCTGTGTCTCATCTCTAGTCATGAAAGAGCTTTGACTACAATGCAATGTCATTCAGACAAAAGCAAAAAGGCTTTGTGCCACCTTGTACAGATGTTCAGGAGAACCCTAAGAACCCTTCCACACCACAGCATGGAAAGCAGACAAAGTCCAGGCCTGTGTAAAGCCTACTCCCAGTGAGAAGAGGGGACAGTTATAGGGCTCCCCCATCTTGGGCTGGTGCTGCTTTGAGGCAGTCTAAGCTTGGAGAAAACTCAAAGTCCTCACACCAAGAAGGGCTCTTTGCTTTTCACCCAGAAGCCATGAAGGAGACACTGCTTTTGAGTCACTGTGGCTCCAGGACTTTCCCAATGAACAGACCCACCTAAGGAATAAGGACACAAGGAGTATGGCTCAAGCCAGAAACAAGATGCTCTTTACAACAAATGACTTCTACATGCAGCAGAAGGCTCAAGCCTTCTCTGGTCTCACAAAAAAAAAAAAAAATTGAAGAGTTTCAATAAGCTCCAGACAAGCATAGTATTTCCAGAAAAAGTTGGAAGCAATCCAGGTGACTAAACTGTTTGGCAATTAAATCCTGAAGAAGTTACTCTCTGTTCTTTCTTTTCAGATGTAGTCACTTAATCTACCTCCAGCTATGCTGCTGGAGTGTTAATAGACACAAGAACTTTGGGATTGTAAGACAACAAATCACATACCAAGCAAAGCAAACCTTGCTTCTATGACTCAGTTCCAACTGCTACAGGAGCAGAGAGCTGCAAATGATCCACTGCTTATATACATTGTTATTTTATGCCTTGAAATAGACTGTAGCTAATTGTAGGCTGCCAGAAAAGGTCCTTTAAGTCAGCGCACACTTGTACAGTGTACACAAGGATGTGCCTTGATACCTAGTGTCTAAAAATTCATTTACCAAAAAGCAAAGCCCCAAAAGCTCTGACAGAGCTGTTACTGAAGTCTCTAGATATGCTGATGTGAAGGGAGGAGGAGAAAAAGGGCAAGGCACCACGTGTCAAAGGGCTGTGGGTCTAGGAACTTGTGGCAGACCCAGGATAGATGACACACAGAATAGCTTGGCTAAATTCAGTACTGGAGTTAATAGTTCCCAATATTTTTACAAAATGCCCTCCCTTTGTAACCTGTACCTTCACAAACAGGAACTGCAGAAAAACACTCAGGAAAAAGACCCTAGGGAAGTTCAAGTGTTTGCCTTTACAGTGCAACTACAACACTGCCAGTCCCATCTGAAAACATCTCCCTTTAGAAGCTAACAAAGGTACCACTAAAAAGGTGGTTCAGTAAGAGCAAGCTTGAGCTTCTTACCTATCATGTTCAGATCTCTCCAGAAAAATGGCAAAGGCGATGGTTGGACCAGCCTAACCATCAAAGAATAATAATTCTGCAACCTGCTGACTGATTGAGAAGGTCTTTGGGGTTTATGCTCAAGTGCTACTTACATCCAGTGATGGGAAAGGTGTGTATACCATGAGACTACCTGTGGAGGAACTCTCCTAATGCTTTTTCTAATCCCAGTTTGAAACTAAGCAGAGCACACGTCAGATTTGTCATGCTGTGATCTTGAACTGCTCTATCAGACCATACTGCAATGATCTACAGGTGCACTCCACAGCAGCTTCATCTGTCTTGATGAGAGATGAAAGACAACCTCGCCTTTAAGACTGAAAAATTCAGACTGCACTTAAGTTTGTGTTCACTGGGCAAATGAAGATCACCCACCCACATAACAAGACTAGTACTGCCTTATTTTGGGAAGTAAGAGTATTTCAGAGGAGGACTGGCCAAAGTCCCATGTGTCTAGGGGCACTGGCACCAGATATCAGTTGTCAGTCATTGCTGGTAGCAAGATTTAATAGACAATTTTAAGATCTTCAGATAATATGCACTGCAGCTTAATTTTCTCCTCTCCTAGTTCCCCAAGATTTGACTCTGCATGTATGACCACAAATCTTGCTTTGAAAGAAGCATCGAGTTGGTTGAAATAAAGAGAATAGGTTTTTTTTTCCACTGCTTCCACACACAGGCTTAATAAGCTGAACTTCAGGCTCCAGAAACCTTTACATGAACAAGCCATGACAAAAGCTCTTCTTCTCCAAAGAGGCCAGAATCAGTCAAGTCACAAGCCATTTGAACAGTTTTAGATGCAAGTGCAAAAACAGGGCAAAGGAGCAAGACAGAGACCCATATTACTTCTTGAGAGTTTCAAGAAGTGCACAGCACTGGCACTTCTGAATTATGAGGGCTTGGATTGTGGGATAGGAAGAAGTATTCCTCAGAAAGACCCTCTAACTTAAAAGAAAAATCTGTTTCATTAGACAAAGTTACAGCTCCTGCTGCTTTGAGAACTGCCCAGTTGCTCACCTCATTTTAGGAGGCTGAGACACCTAAATTTATACTGTATCTATTTGATGCGTACAAGTGTTGTTTACACTCCACTTTGCTGAAGCGAGAAGATATTTAAGTCATAACCAATGAATATTGCATGAACACTACTTAAGCAAAAAACTGAAATGTCTTTTATGACATATTTTGGTGATGCAGTATGAACAAGAGGATAACACAGAGACAAGATATCCATCAGCTAAGAATATCCTTGCTAACTGATGCCCTAAAATAGTTCTTAAGGAACAGCCACAAGCATGGCCAAGTCTTGCTGCAGCTTCACTTAGTTTCATTTTTCTTTGAAGGAAAAAGGAAACCTGGATTTACTAACAAGGGGAATGTGCAGATATCCACAGTTCATTGTAACAGGCCAAGGTGTCTGGCCTAAGGCAAATGAAAGAAACTTCCTGATATGACAATGCACCTTTGCTACAATAGTTAATTATTGCTTTATTAAACCAAAACCCCACCTCTCCACCCTACTGAAGTTCAGGGACAGGGCAGTCCAGAAGGCTTGTTCCCCTGTATTATCAGACTGAAGTCCTGCTGCTTGTTTCACCCTTAAGTTATAAATTAAAGTGCCTGGAACACAGACCAAGGCTGAAGCAATAAAGTGCTGATGTGGGAATTGTGACAGGAAAAGAATTTCACTGACACTGTGATAAAGAAATCCTGAAGATGGATTAATGAAACTACAATATTGACACAACAAACAGAAAAAAATTTTTTTTTTTTTTTACTACAAAGTTTCAGTCTCCAGATTGTCTTGGGACAACTTTCCTTCCAGGAGATAGACTAGAGTCTTTAATAACCATCTTGGCACAGACCATAACAACCACTTGAAGGGAAAGCACAAGTGAGTAGGCATCTTTTCTGCAACCAGCTTTCACACCTCACTTTGCACATTAAAAGTAGAAGGGGATGTCTGAGTGTGGAAAAGAAATTCAAGTGAGACAGAGCCCAGTGTCTTACTGGAGCCAGTAATCCTACAGCATTATACAGCTATGGAAGTAGTCAGCCATGCAAAGATGTCATTTCAGTTGCACAGAGCTAGACACATCCTGCTCCCCATCAACTGTAAGGTAAGTCATGTCTGAAAACCATTGGATGCTCTGAAAGCTAAGGGGAAGAACTTTGATATTATTTGCCATGACATAAGGCGAATAAATCTGAGGAGATACATCCCACCCCCCTGCCAATTAATCCCTAAGAGTACATAGCTCTCCACAAAATATTCTTTCAAACAGATCGATCTCACGGAAAAATCCTGCAGATTTTTGATCATGGGTTTCCATTTGGAAGCCAGAGCCAGCCCTGGGTCAAACAAAGAATCCAGTACTGAAAAAATGACTGCATTTAAAGAGAGGCAAAAATGACAAAGTGACTGATCAGGTCCTGAAGTGAGAAAATGTCTACACATAGAAACATTAACTGGCATTACCAGGCTGCAGCTCTTCTCTACTTGGAGTCCCAGTATAAAGCCACCCCAAACCACAGACAGCTGAAGCACAGAAAATTGGATATTTTTAAAGTGATTCACTTGTGCAAGTGCATTCCTAGGAACTACAAGGTTTCCCTTGAGATGGTGCAAAGCTGAAACTCCACTTGCAGTCAAGCATCTATTTTTCCAAGCCACATTTTAGTGGCTTACAGACTGAACATTTACTGGCTTGTGGCTTGGTACAGGTATTTTCCAGCACCAGAACAGGGGACAGAGCCATAGTTACCTGGTCATTTATACTTAAACAAATGCTGCAGATCAACTTTTTGACCAGCAGGTGAAGAGATTTCAACATTTGAAACTTCTGTTATATTAAAGCAAGCAATCTTTAGCTCAGTAGCCCTGTAACAAGCCACAGTCAGCAACTTAATTCTTCAAGCAGAGGAGTAAGTTACAAACCCAAGTGACTATACACCCAAAAGTACTCTGACCAGATGTTAACCTCTGCTTTAACTCCACTTGGGAAGAAAACATTGTGATCAAACCCCAGCCATAGGATATCAAGGAGAATGGAAACCTGAAGCAGCAGGTGAGGGAACAAGATGTTCCCAAAGGGGAAGATATACTGAAGTGATCCAGAGTCTTTGGGTCAATTACTCCTGGGCAGACATGGCCTGCTCTGCATCTGAGCAGTGAGGCTTTGTCTTCTCCCACTGGCAGATGGCATTGGCATACTGCACCACGAGCTTATCCATCCAGGTAAGAGGTTCTGGGAACAGTACAGACCCCTCAAAGAATCCCAGGTGGCCTCCATGAAGGGGCAGCACATGCATGACATTTTCTTTTTTCTCTGTAAAACAAAAGGAGACAAAGTTCCAGAAGGTTAACATCTTTGAGCTGAGAATGAAACCATCTTAGGTTGACAGCACAAGGCCGCCCAAGAAATGCTGCTGGCCAGGCCCTTACAGCAATAGCTGTATTGCTCTAAGAATGCACAGTCTTTAACAAATGAACATCTTTAACTCACATCCACTGGAACTAGGACTGTTGCACCATGTCAAGCTGCACTAAACTCTGACAGTGTATCAGCCATCTTGTTTCATAGATACTGAACAAAACCCTGTGCTTGCTCCTGTGGATAGATTCTCTGCTCACAGCCTTCAACCAGGAAAAGAATGGAGCCTGCTTCCTTTCCTGCCCACCCACTATTTGTGTGATGAAGCAGCAGCAGCTCCCCCTTCTGAGCTAATACAGATAATTTTCCTTTTTCCTTGTCTGAAGATAGCTCAACTCCTTTCAAGGGAGAGATCTCAGTCCAGTGCCAAGTGACACAGCCATTCACACATTCTCCCTCTTCCATCATCAAAGGGGGGTGTTTATCTGTGCTTCTTCCAGACTGTCACTAATAACCACCTTTCTATTAAATCCCAGTGAGCAATGAAGACATGAGGAATCATTTTTTCCATCCAAGAATATAACCTGGATGTCACCTGCTGGCTATCAACACAAGCCAAAACAGCAGAGTGGACTAAAGTTCTTGCCTGCTCAAGGTTAGCCTTGCTAGTTCTAGCAACTAGTGATTTAAAGAGGCTTAGCACACCTCTCACAGCATTACAGACATAAGGAGGAAGTCCAGATGCTTTGAGATGGTGAATCGTGATGTGATAAGCAAGCTGCAGGTGCACAAATATGCACAGCTGGAGGAGACTGCTTCAGCATACCTGAAAGAGCTCTTGGAATTGATAGAAGACTCTCATGGACAAGAGGGTCATCAGCAGCATTAACCAACAGAAGAGGAACATAGATCTGTATCAAAAACATGGCATAAAAGGAAAAAAAACAAAAGTAAGGGGTTCATATTTGAATGTCAATCTACCAACTGTAAAAGTATCTTCATTTAATTCAATTAAGACTACTTATTGCAGAGTTAATTTATTGTTTCCCCCCAGCTCAATTGTAAGAAAGAGGCCAGGGTGTATCAGAGCAAACACAGATCAAGTCCCCATTCTCAGAACCCAAATAGCTACACCCTTTTTTCCTCTGCTTTGCACATCAAGCAGTCAGTGCCAGCTCTGTTATGGACACCTTGGTTGAAGTCCAGGAAACTCCCTTGGAACATCTCCATCCTTTGGTTCAGCAGAAAAAGGAAGAATTAATCCCAGTTCCACTTCTACAAAACTCTGCTCTACTAAGCATCTGCCTGCCAGATAGTGTCCCAAGTCTCTTCCACAGCATCTAGTAAACCTTTCTTCCTGGAAACTGCAGGCTCTATGCCACCACTCATTTCCCACCTTGTCATGATGCACTCAGAGCAGCTCGGCTGAACACACGGCTTTATCCAGATCACTTGGGTGCTACTACCTGCCAGAATTATGACCTGGTTAGAGCTCAGAGCATTTACCCCCAGTATTAGAGGTAGCAAGAACTGAAATCCCACTCCAATATACTGTGCCTGATTATTTCTGAAAATCCTAGCTAAGACAGCTGTGTCAGGTATCAACAACAGAAGCCACAGAGTATTTTCTCTCCAGTAGGAAAATGAATGTACAAGAGCAGTCTACTGCAAGAGCTTACCGTGTGCAAGTACTGCAGGCAACTTTCCTTTTCATAGTATTCCTTCAGTGAGCTGTAGCCATGGAACTTCCTGAAATAGAGCAGATTGTCATTGCAATCATCTGCTTCTAGTACCCATGTGACTGTTACTTTCAAGTGAGGACATATACGCAGAAACAGGAATGCTGCCTCAATTTTCAAAGAATTTAATACCCAGTGTCTTTGCAAAACCCACCTTTGGCATTACATGCCTTTATGCTTTCTGTGCTTACTCAAACATTGTGAGAGCATGGGCAAGTTAAAAATACAAGTTGAAAACTAGCAGGCTTCAGGGCATTTCTTTTAGAGTATCCCACTTCACTTAACTGTACATGTAGAAGAAAGAAAAAGTTATGATCTTGTTCATCTTTTCCTGAAAGCCTTTTCAAATACAACCTCACCACAGCTTATGAAGCTCAAACATACTTGATAAGCCCCTCAGAATTCAGTAAACCTATACTCAAGTGCCTTGTTTTTATCTAAGAGACAACATAGCTGGTATGTTGGGCCAAACAAGTAGGGAGATTTCCCTCTCAGGGAATAGCTTTTTTTTTTTTAATAAGCAGCCAACAATACTCCAAATTTGCCAGAAGTGTTATAGCTGAAAGCTATATATAAGTTCACAGCTTCATTTTGGAAAGGTGCATTGCCTGACACAGAACATGCTGTGGTATGGACACTGCCACTTAAGGTGCTGTGGTGTTGTTAAGGACACAGGCAATAACAAGCTACTGCTTAATAAAGCAGAGAACTTAATTTAGGTGTTAGTATGACAACTAAGTTGTATTATTTCAACCAACCCTCATAGGTATTGAGAAGGCAGCAGTGTTTTTTGGGGAGAAGGTTCTTTACAAGATTCAAACAGAGCTAAGGAAATCCATGAGCTGTTCTGAGATGCTTTTCACATTCCACTGTTGCTTTTTTTTTTTTGCTAGAGCTCACCAGCAGAGCAGGTTATTCCTACATTATTAAAGGTTGCTGGTTCAGGTGTTACTGATAAACACCTCCTGGATTATTTTAAAGAAGCTGTGACTGTCAATAGTAAGGTTTTTCCTGCTAAGTTTTCTTCAGTGTGGAGGTAAGTAAGAATTTGAAGTTGAGCTCACTGTATATCAGCAGATTCCTACAGGCACAGCAAGGGGCATGCAAGAGCAACATTGGGAAGAGTAGGTACTTTCAGAGTTCTATAGAGGAGCAGAGAATTGTCCCTCATACCTCATCACGTTATCATCAATCTGCATCAGGGATGTTGCTGTATAGAGCTTGCTCAGATCAGCATCTGACAGGCTTTGTGGCTTCTTCATGTTATCTCCAAAAAGAACTTGCCTGAAAGAGTAACATCAAGAATTACATCCAGATAACAAAAGGGCAGCAGGACCCGTTTCAAGGACAAGCGAGTCTGCCAAATCTGACAAGACTAGAAGTGGGCTACATATACATGAGGCTTTCTTGGGAACCAGAACAGCATATATGTCCACTTCCCCCTGCAGTATGACATAACAGAAACCCCAGCAGCTTCCTCAGAGAAAAATGTTGTCCTGATATACTGAAAAACTGCATGATGGGTCCCCTGAAAACAATCTTCCCAGAACACAGAGCACTAAAGGTATTCGGAATAGAGGCTGCATATTAGAGGGAGGGTTCTTTGGCTTCAGACTAATCCTGTGTGTGGTTTGGGTGAGAGCATGAGCAGTCCTGGGCACAGCATCTCCTCCACCATCTGGTCCTAAAGCCCCCCAGCACAGACATCAGCCTAGCTCACACAACAGAAATTACTTGGGGCATTACCTTAGCAGAAAGCTATTTACTATGGACACTTGTCATAACTAATTATTGCCCCCAGGAGAGAATGTTTCTTTACCAGAACAAACTTCTCCCTGAACAAACAGAAAAAAAAAAGACACAAGTTGGAAAGGGATTTTTATTCCCTTTCAGAGGCAGCTGCAGGGCAGAGCTAGGTTTGACTTGGGGGAGCTGCCTAAGAGCACAAATGATTATGAAAAAAGTTTACTTAACATACTTGCCTTCAAGCCAGCACTGACTTTTTCTGGGTTACAAATTTAAGTACCTTTTAATGGGAGCTTACCTAACTTCAGATGTTAAATTTGGTCAAGTTGTCTAAATATTTGTAAATCTGGAATGAATTATGTGGATCATCCTACATCAGCTGCCCTAACTTCTACAAGTGTTTCATACTGCACAAGAGTGTAAACAAAGAACCAAAAGTTTGAAGTAACACATGCTCTTAATTCAGTGGATCTTAGATATTCCTCTCCTTTTCTCTCCAGTCAGGCACGGATGAGGTACTTTCTTGCCCTAGAAAGTACCATCCAGAGAACTTTTAGTGAGGGAAAACAACAACATTGAGTATGTCATCTGTTAAGTACACACATTCCTTTGTTATGTGAGAGACAGGGATCACAACAGCAGCACTTGCACTCCAGGAACAGCAGAATTAAGTATTTTGCTGGCTACAGGCTCTTTCTAGAGGAACAGCTAGAAGCCAGAGCTACAGGTTTGACTATTTGCTTATTTGATAAGCAGCAGCTCCATACAGTAGATCTTGAAGATTAGTCCTACCTCAGGTAGGTGGCAGAACAAGAGGCTCCTTGAATAGGGAATTCTTTGGCTAGAAGTGAAACAGATGCAGAATACTCGACTTTGAAGTCTAATTGCAATGTTTTCCTGTGCACGTCTTGTTTATTCATTGAGCAAGTTTTCAGAGAAGAGAGAAGGACAACAAAGCCTTTCTTTCAACAAGAGGACCAAAGCTTATTTGTATATTTTACAGTACACTAGTGAGGTTGACACAGGCTCCCCTTCTCTGATGATTCATCTAAAGACCAATCAAAGAACTTTCAGGAGTCCTATTTTAAAGGACCAGGAAGACAAATCCAGTATAGCAATTGACCCAATCAATACCATCAGTGTAAATGATGCACTGCAGTACCTGTGAGAAAGGATGATCTTTTTCATGTTGTCTGCCATGAGGAAGTTATAAAATCTTCTACAATGATCCCACTGCATGAAGGTTTCCTGTGCCCTAGAAAAAAAACACAGTGCAGAACAAACAAAGCTGTTAATGGAGATCTTGAAAGATCAGATTAATACACTGTTAACATCTCATGGCAGCTTGGAGGCTATGTAAACAAACCTCCAGGCCTTCCCCGCCACAGCTTAACCTTTTCCAGGAAATGACTTCCACTTTGATGAAGTTTGTTACTATCAGAAAACAGATCTGCAGTCTCATCTGGCACAACAAAATTAGAAGTTTTGATAAGAGCATTTAAGAGCCATCAATCAAGATCCAAAACACTGACAAAGTATCCCTTCGCAGAAGTTGAATGTAATTTTCATAATGGCACTACCAAGGAAAGGGCCAAAACCCATTGCTGAACAGTGTTGCCTATTGTGCATATAGCTCTGCAGAGGAAATAATTTGTGCAGATGTTTCCAATACATACAGACACAGCTTCATTGGCAGGAACTGTAAGAATAAATACTAGTTGCAGCTGCAAGTATCATCTGAATTGTCTTTACCTTTTCTCAAAGCAGAATAGCATTTCACAGCTTATCTGTTGTTAAAACAGAATTAAAGCCATCCACAGTTCTGTGAGCTCTGCCAGATACCAGCACTCCTTTGCTATGCAGGGTCATGGGCAGGTTAGAGCTTTAGTCTTTGCAGGGTTTGCTGTTACTGAGGAAACACACTATCATTTACCCAGCGACTGAAGAATGCTGGGAGCAGTTTCAGCTACTGAAGCACTTTACCACTTAAACATTAACATACTATAAGAACTGCAGCAGATTTAGCATGACCTCCCAAGCCATAACCAGCAAATCCCCTACCAGAGTAAGAGCAAGCTGTTCTCTTGTAGTTAGCAATGCCTGAGCACAGAATTTCTTTAAAAAAAAAAAACCAAACAACCACCAAACCACCAAACCTTCCAAAATCTTTTTGTTTAGCCAGACTATACCTACCACATTTATGCCAGGGCAGGGGAATGAAGGAAGATAGGACAATGCGCATTTCTTTCCTCACAAAAGATTTTCCAAACCTACTAAGTTATTACAAGGTGTTTGATGTTAAAGCTACTACATTTCCCTGCAGTTCCTGTGGTGTACAGCAGTGCTCCCAATATGAAGAGCTTGTAAGCATTGGAAAAAAAAAAAAAAAAAAAAACCACAAAACAAACCACAGGCAGCTTCCCATATTTTGAGGACTGCCCAGGTTTTAAAGCTGAGGTCTCTCCCCACAGCCTGTAGCTATGGAGATGATGCATTCCACAAGATCAAGAAGCAGAATCAAGCCTGTGCAGGCAGAGATTAAGGAATAAGGAGACCTGTCCCTGTTTAGCCTCAGGGAACACATTCCCCAGATTCTGTTAATTCATTAAACTAAGAGTCTCATTCTTCTGGCAAATCCTAGTATTGCTCTTGCTCTGGAAATGCTTTCCTATTTGAGATCCCTTGCTCACCACCATTTTTTTCCTTCACTTCCTAAAGTCATTTGGGGGATAAAGGCTGGACAAATCAATATTAAAAAATGGAATTGTAAACTAACTAGTCACATCTATCAGGGTATTCTACTTCCATGTAGCCCAGAAGGCTGAAGCCAGCTATTTTAATCTACCAGACCAAGCCTAGGAAGGCTAAGGCTTTAACCATTTACATGGAGGTGCTTTGTACCTCCTTCCCTCCCACTTCTATAACCAGGGCACAAGGCCTTCCCTCTCCTGTCTTTCGCTCAGTAGATGTTGCTTTCCCCTAATTCTTCAGCTAATTAGCACTTAAAGCAGCAGCAGATATTAGGTAGGGAGACAAGACCTGAAAAGACTTCCTGCTGGCTAACCAGTAATAGAGAGTAGATGTTTTGTGACAGGAGGTTTGCTAGGAAGTGTTTACCCAGCAGGTGGAGGCAAGAGCTCAGTAATCCACACAACCCACCCAATACTTGCATTAAACTCAGGGAAAAAAAAACCCAGTTGTTTTTCCACACAAATATCCAAGTGGAGTATTGTTAATCAGGTTGTCATTGCCCTGTAAGCATCACAGCATTACTCTAAACATTATTTTGGAGACCAGAAATACAGTATTGCGTAATTGAACAAGACGAAGCAAGTGGACCTCAGCCAGATGTTATTCCTGCAAACCCTGTCTGATGGCTGCAATTAAGGAGCTGGCTTCAAAAGGATGTTGTGTACTCTATGCCAGAACCCCAGGACAGCTAAGAACATTTTCCTTGAAACAAAGCAGAACAGCTGTTCCTGCAGCATCTGTTCAGATTTTAAGGGTGTGAACTAGCAGCAGATTATATATATTTTAGCAGTATCACATCTGACCTCAAAAGGGACTAGGTATGCTGGAATATTACATGTATATTAAACTTATACTCTCATCTTAATGTTTCCAGAAAAGCTTTTTATTTTTACCTCTAAGAGCCTAATTCATAAAAGGCATCTTCAGACTGCTGAATATCAAACTGGTCCCTATACAGGTAGAGCATCAGCAGCATCGAGAGTTCCAGCTATCCTGACTGGGCTGTGAGGCCAAATTCCATAGCAAGCTCCTCACAGGTCTGCCATAGTTTTCACCATTTTTATCAGTCCAAAGTATCATGAACCAAGTACCTGAGTCTCAACAGCCCCTCTTGCCTTGTAAATAATCTTGTGGCTCAAAAACTGCAGTTAAATTACTGTAAAGTCAGATACATCTTAGTAGTCGTCCAAGTGTACAGAAAGTAAAAACTGAAAACAGCTGCTTAGCCAGTTACACTGGCTTCATTAACTGTGCATACATGGAGCAAAAAAAGCACATTAGTTGAGGCACCAGTTTTCAAGCAGCAGCACTGTGCCTGGACCCTCCATCAGTACAGGCAAGTGGAGCCACCACAGCTCCTGAAGTGCCACAGCCTTGGCTTCCATGGGGGGGGGGGGGGAAGACACGTTAAAATTTTCAGCAGACTCCAGGGCTATAAAAGCCTTCTCCTCCCCAACTTCCCACTTCTAGAACAGCTGCAAGTGCCCCTCCATCTCATCAGCCCACAGCACTGTTTCAGTGACACACACTAAGAGGGCAGCATGGACTGACGGTCTATGTGCTGTGTCTCTTTCCAGTCTCCCCGGGTAAAAGCCTCCAGATGGAACTAAACACTGAAGCCAAACAAGCTATTAGGAACCACAGGATACTTTTCAGAGTGATGAGACAGTGTAAACTATTGCTTGCAAACCTGGCATCAGCTCAGCAGCTGGTCACGCTGCCCAGCCTGCCTGGTTAATTACACCAGGACTGCACGGGGGATGCCTCCTCTAGGGACACTGTAGCAATGAGACAGTATCACAAGCACAGCCCAGAAGCTGTCAGCGTGTACCTGGCCAGGTACAGAAAACCTGTTTGCATTGCTGACAAGAAGCTTAAGTCTTTCCAATCAACAAAGCTTTAGCTGCTCCTTCAGGAGGGTGGCATCCTGCACACTGCAGTCTGTCATGCCAGGTCAATACAAGATAAACAACTGGTTTCACTTTGCCCTTCCACATGTACCCTGCCAAGGATCTGCCCCCACCTGCACTCCCAGAAGAGACCAGTATGGAGAAGCCTCCAGACCCACCTCAGTGCACTGTACCCCTGGCACACGCTGACACAGCACAGGACTCTCTCCTGGTTGGCCTGGCTCTCTCCCAGGTATTTGCACACTATGTTTCCACCCAGGCTGAAGCCCACGACAACCAGCTGGGTCTGAGGGTAGGTCTTCTTGATGTAATTCACCATGGCACCAAATTCCCAGGTGCAACCTAAAAAAAAAAAAAAAAAAAAAAAAAAGGACTAAGTTAAAGATTCATCTTCTTACATACTTAAATTCCCACTTGAAGCTTCAGTTGCGTGCTTTGAGTTCAGCTTCTTACCCTTTCTGACTTTTCAATAGCCTTAAGGTTTTAAGAGCTCTGATTCACACATGTGTTCATACATCTGTTAAAGTCCTGTGGAGCTTAGCTCATGCTCAGTTCTGAGAGAGTGCCAAAGTAAGATGAAATTTATGCGCTTAAAAATCATGGAAACAGCTGATGTGACAATCGAAACTCTTCTAAAACAGCCTAGAATGCAGAGTCCAGCAACTCCAGGCTTGACATTACAATGGAAGAGTACCATACCTCATTACCCTCCTGAGGCAGTTTGCCACTTCTGAAGTGGGCTATCTGGAAAGCAGTTCACTCCTTTGCTTTTCACAAGACTGTCACGGGTCCCCAAATCCCTACTTATGTGGGAAGGGGATGTGGTTTGTCAGGAATTGCTCTCAGCAGACTCCTGCAGAGCCTGATTAAGCAGGATTCCCTCTGGAATCAGGGGGAAGGGTTTCAGCAGAGACAGACAGCCCTTTGCTGCCACCAAAGAAGTAAAGATACTGCAGCTTTCTAAAGGACACATGGGTATCCTCTCATCAAGGGAAGAGTTAGGTGTCTCTATATAGATCTATTCTGCTCTCAGCAAGCACCCATTTGGATCCCACAGGCTACTGGGACCAAGGGGTCCAGTTTCTGGCATCCTCCAATTGTTTGACAGACATGAAGGCCTCCACACCTGCAACATTTGAGTACTTTCAGCTATTTCTCCTGCCTTTGAGTATGGGAAAAGGAAACAGAGAAGCTGCTAAACTGATGGCATTAGTACACTGGTATCAACTATCTAGGCGCGTTGTTAACTTCCTCATTGGATTAAGACTGCAAACCACAGAAGGCATCACATGAATAACAGAAATAAAACTGCAGATGTTTCTTGCTGTTTAGAGTCAGAAATTCAGCTGTACCCTGTGGAATTTGTCCAGGATAAATTCCGAGAGTTGGGATTCTACCCTGTACCAACCCAGCTGTAGCATTCTAGACATCACTCTGGCTTTATCTACCTCTAGAGTAGACTCTGAACACCAGGGTTTGTATTTGTTTCAGTGGAACAGCAAGCTCCTGGCTGAGCAATCTAGCAGGGCTTGGGCACTCCCTTGTGAACAGTCTTAATGAGCAATTTTCCTCAAGACAATGAAAACTGCCTTGCTCTGGTTTCCTCTGGAAGAAGCCAGAAGTCAAAACACTTTAGTGGTTGACCTTCATGATTTCAGGGCAGCTCAGAAATCCAAAGGTAGAACAGCAAAAGGTCAAGCTTGATGTAGAGGCTGGGATTCAGTGAATCCCAAATTTAGGTTGGAGGATTCAGCGAATCCCATATTTAGGCTACTTGCTCCTCAACAAATATGTCTGGAATACAGCAAAGCTAGAAGGACACTGTGTTATTTGGGTTGGAGGTAGAGTAAAGCCTGCTCATGGTCTTGCTGGCACTTTACTTAACAAGCAACTCTGCCAAGTGATTTACTCTGTTACTCAAAGGAAGTGCTATGCATTCCTTGCCTTTTCCAAGGTTATAAAAGACTCAGACAGGTATGCCTCAACAGATGCACTATAGAGTAACTCCCTAAGGCCTAAAGCAAGCTCTCAACTTTTGTCAAAAAAAGCAAATGCTTTAATGCTTAGTTTTGAAGACATGGTAGGCTTGCAGCCACTAACAGCCTAGGGCCTCAGTACAAATGAAGGTACTTCGTATTCCTGAAGTGTTTTCCAAAGAGGAATAGATTTAATAACTCTAAAACAAGCAACAAAGCATTACAGCCTATTTGCCTGCCAGACTCAGAATCTCAAAGTACAATATTTCTATTTTGACAATTTAACCACTCAAGATAACTATTCTAACTGTTAATCCAAACTCTAAGCAGTATCTGTCGCAGTCATCTTAAAACCTAGCACAAGTCTGGTAAACCCACAATTGACTCCTGACAGTGTTCCAATATATATTTACAGTAAAGAGGGACACAAAGGCTCAGGAGAGCTCAGGAACAAGTAGATTAGGTCACAGGCAAAAAGGCCACATTCTACAAAGATCCCATTACTCATTAATAGGGCAGTTGAGACTAGCTGGAGTCACCCTTAACACTGTTCCAAATCCTTTACTTCTTTTCATTGCTAGCTCAAGGAAGACATCTTACTCAAGGTGAGAGCCCAAAATCATGGCAGTTAAGCACTACCACTTCTGTAGCTTTGCTGTCATACACTAGAACTGTTGCTGTTTCTTTGCACTGTGTTACAGGCAGGGCTAATCCTCCTAGGATAGAAATGTATTTTCTGGATGAACTGGTACAAACTCCTCTCGGGTCACATTTTACAAAGCCTCAGAAGTAGCGTTTATCCTTTAGAGACAGATTTGTTTCACATTCCACTAAACCGGCAATTTCAGCATCTCTAAAATCATTTGAGCAGGCTTGTGGTAGACCTACAAGTTCTTTTCCAGAAGAAGTTTTCAAAAACATGCCTCCTTGATTAAAACATGTGTAAGAGCTGGCAGAAGAGCCAAGAAAAAGTGAATTCAGTATTATTAGCCTCTTCTTCTCCTCCTCCCATGTAAGCTCAGTATAGTTCCTAGGAAACAGTAAGAAACTATTACCCTCATTTGGGTGCAGCAGTTGTGTTATCCCGAAGGAGGCTGATCAATGCCTAGAAATTCCATAAGCTTGAAAATAAGTCCCCCAGGTGCCATGAAATACCTACCGTATGTGAACATTCGCGGAGAAGTGAGCTCGATGTTTGGTAAGGCTCCCAGGTGGTTCAGGACAGCACATCTGTACCCATTTTTTTGGGCATAGTCGACAAAGGTGCGGATATACTGCTTCTCACTGTGGTTGGCAATCCCCGGGCAGATCACCATCGTGACATCCTCTGTGCACAGAGAGAGGGGAGGAAGTTAAGTAAATGTCACTTCATGCAAATGAAGAGGCTCAGAAGGTTTCCATTCCAGATCCATGGGAAACCATCTACCACAAGCGAGCTAAAATTCCTACTAGTCTGCCAAAAATCCTGTGCAGGACAGGAGACCAGCAGCTCCAGCACTGCAGATGTGAAAAAGTAATTCACGTTATGGGAGATGAACGGCTTTTGACTTCAGGGAAAGCTGTGCAAACAGTTCTACAGACACTGCCTAGAGACCAAGAGTATATTCTTCCCTTTGATGGACATTTTTGACATTACACACGTTCTGCCTTCTGACAGCCTGCTGTGACTGCGCTGTGTGTGGAAGCTGGGGAGCCCAGTGCTCATTCATGCACCAAGTAGACTGGTTATGCCATTTTCCCCTCATTTCCCATCCAGAGCTGGGTGTAATACAGATCTTTGAAATGAAGCTTTGCTAAGCACAGACATGCTGATCAGCTGACATTAACCATCATCTACTTTGTGGCTAATCTAATGATATTTGATCTGCTGACACTGCTCACTACTTTAACAAGATATCATTTCATCAATGAAGAACGTAATTGTTGTAATTCAAGTAACCACAGTAAATTACATTCAGGATTAACATATGCTCTTCAAATTAGCTATCACTCTCATGTGCAAAGCTCCAACATTACCAGCTCTAGCCACTGAATTTTTGCCTCATTAGAGAAGCATTGTTCAGATTCTCTTCAGCTACAAAGATAACAGTAACTGTTCTAGTGCAGCATTGTACCACGAGGATCTCAACACTGACAATTAAAAAAAGAAATCTGCTTTTTCTGAAGGCCAAATGGGAGTCATGGGCTCTATCTTCATCCCTCTCCCAGAGCACAGAATCAAGGTTAGCAGCCAGCAGCTGTTTGACTGACCTCCAATGCAGTGCTCAGACCGTGGCTCAAAGAGATCAAATGTGGCTGTCGCTCCATCTGGCATCGTGAGGTACTTGCGAAGTCCATATGGATGTGGTGATCTCACTCTCCCCATTTTCCCATAAAGGGCAGTCTGGATGTGTCCACTCTTTCCCCAGATCAGGGGTGGAATGTACCTGAAAGGCAGTAATTTAATTGCTTACCCTTGCTGTGTTAATGATCCTTTAAGAACAGATAAGCACTCCCATAACAAATCTCTCACCAGTTACCAAATATAGTAACAGATATGGAATTGTTTTTGCTATGACTGAACTGGCAGCAGTGATCTTTGCAGCCTTACACAAGAGGAGAGACCAAAATGCTCTCAAAGCTAAAAAAACAGCACCGATAGCAGCAGCAGCAGCCAAAACCCTGACATTCCTCTATATTGAGATGTTAGAGGCACAAATGCTCCTCAATAAATACACGGAGGCCTTGTGCCTCGGTGAGACTGGGACTCCATGTTGCCAGCCAACCAAAGTGACCTCTAGAACTGTAAAGTGTTGTAAATCTGTTTTAATTGAAACACTGAAGCCTTCTGGGTTGAGCCACATGACCTTGTGTAAGCACTTCCCCGTACAAGTTAGTAGCAGAAATGACAGGATTCACAGCAAGTTTTAGAAAACTGAAAGACTTGCTGGTTGGGACCATTTTACACAGAACTGCTTTACTAAGTTAAGCAAAGAGCACGGGACAGGTTGATTTTGCCTCTCAGAATTAGGTAAATTTGGGACAATTTTAAGAGACCCATTCAGAACTGGCCAAGCTTTGCTGAATTATAAATCCCTTTCAATCAGAGGGGTGAGTCTATCAATTATTTTTGTTTTAGAAGAGTCTTCAAAGACTCACCACTACTGCCAGAGTTTAAGACAAAAAGCTTCAAGCATACTGCTTACCAGTCTGCCTCCACAGATGGTTCCTCCTGGGAAAGAGACCCCCAAACCTGATTTTGAATAACCCATCTGCAATAACTCAAACCTTTATGCTACTTTTACGGGCAAACAGCACATGCAGTTTCATTGATACATTCTTCATTTAAGGCAGGAATCCCTGTGAGTATCCATAATGGACAAATGATATCTACAGTTTCCACATCTTCCTCAAAGCTTAAACTCTGTGAAGCCCTATGGACAAGGGAACACTCACTGTTGCTCCTTTCAGAGTGAACAAGTGTTTGAGCATCCTATGGACCAAGTAAAATGCTCGGCTTATCTTTTATGATGCTAACTCCAGTCAGCTGCTTAAGCATCACACTGCCTGCAGCAAAGATGCCTTGTGTTAGTCATTCTGCATGAATACCCACTCTCAAATAAATATTTAAAGGTCAAGACTCAGCACTAGTAATGTGCATAGTACCCTGATGCAGTTTTGTTACTCCTATTTAGTAATACTTAAGCACGTTGTTAAGTGTATTTCTACAGTTTGCACTTTATTTTAAAGCAGTTAAAGCTCTGAAATACATCCAAACGTTCAAGTAGCAGCTTATCTCACCAATAGTTTTGTTTAGGTCCATCAACCTTTAAGGGACAGGCTTGTTGTGAGGCAAAACACATCCCTTAAGTATCCAGGCTCCAGGAGATTGAACACCAGGGAGATTGAACAGGGAGGGGGAAAGAAGTTGCCTAGATCGTACAGATCTTGCATTATCAGAGAAAAACTAAGACTGATTAAAATTTACCTTACCAGATTGATGCAAAACCAAGCAGCTATTAAAAAAATATTACTTTTGTTTACCAAGACAAGCTGCCAATCTAACTACTGCAAAACCTAATAAATGCTTGACAGTGATTCCTTTCTATCACTGAATTCAGGTAAAGTCTGTCCTCAATTAAGGACAAGATCCTTATAATCTATAGCAGAATCAGACATATGATCTGTCTATCATGCTCTCTGTTGACCCTCCATTTTAGGAATGGATAAATCTATTTTTGAAATCTTTCTATAAGTGACTTCTATGCCTTTCAGTGAGATGAAGTCTACAAGAACTTCCAAGACCAAGTAGTGAGCCTGATAGTGCAAGACTGTACAAGATTGAGGGACTGGACATCTTTTTATACAGGGTTTGTGTGAACTTTCAGCTTGCATTTACTAAAATCATTCAAAGAGGAAAGCACAGAAAGAACTCTTCAGCCATGAAGGTGCACAATACCACACTGGTGAGGGAAAAGATTCGCCAGGAAATGTGCAAAAGCCTTCACCCCCCTGAAAGATAAAATTTATTTAAGCCTATTATGTGAGAAACAGTTCCAAAGACATTCCCATATTCAACCCAGCTGAAAAAACCCAGTGCTGATAGCAATAGCTAGCACAGACTGTTCTGTAGTGAAGCCAACGTTCCTCATGGCAAACAGCTGAAAAAGATGCTCCTCCAAAACAACATCCTGCAGACAAGAAGAGCATGTACTCAGGGTATCCTTCTTGTGGCTTACCTTAACAAAACAAGCTCAACAGGATGCAACACAACCATGCAGGCTGAGCAACTAAGTAGTATTCAGTCTAAGGCACATTTGAGCATTGCCCTTTAGAATTTATGCTAAAACTATCATACAGCTAAATTTAACCATGTCTTTCAAACAAGGGCCCTTCACTCAAAAGCAGTTGGCTTCCCTCCAGCATTGATAATCAGCAGAAACAGAGAAAGCCTTCAAAGACTTCAACTCCTCTATGTCTGCTATAAACCAAAGTGGTTTTGAAAAGCAGTGTATTGTAGAGATTATTACCCCAGCACAGCAAACTTCCCCGTATGGAGATGACTCACTATGTATTCCTCAGTATCCTGTTCCAGTGAAGCTGCTCACAGATGTACAAGAGCCCAGGCCCAAACAGTGCCTATAAGCAGCATTTTCACTGTTCTGCAATAGTGGCTTATGGCAACAGAAGCTGAGCAGACAGCTGGGTGGTGAACAGCACTCAGGAAGACCTCCTGCCAAGACCTCCACACAAGGACAAGAATAATGTACCACAGTAACACAGAGAAGCATGTACTGATAAAATCCAAAGGAAGAGTTGCATTGTGCTAGAAATGGATATTTTTATGTCTGTGAAACAAAAATGGTTTCCCAGTTTGCTCCAGACCCAAAGGCTTTTAACTGACTCATTTTCCTGTTTTGATTTGGTTGCAATAGACAGCAGGGACTCTGGGTAAAGATAAATATTTGAAGCAGTTATGTCTTCCAGTAACCAGCCCTATAACTTCCAGTAAGAGGATTCTGCAACAGAAGGCAGACACGAGAACAGGGCTGGGGATGCAAGTTACTTATTATGGAAGCTGACTTATATGGCACGAGAGTACAGAGTTCAGTTACATAAATCTGCTCACAAATGCTAATGTTTTAGCACCAAATTTGCATTTCAACTGTGCAGCACAGCCCCCCATCTTGATAGGTGGCTGCACACAACAGTGCCCAACAGCAAGAGAATTCCTAGGTTTTCCATAAATATTTCTCCTAGCATTTTAATATTTAAAACAGTTCCAACATGTGATTGTTGATTAAGTTTAGTGGCTCTCAGGCAGTAGATTATAATTTTAGAGCACGTACATCGCTCAGTATGCAGGAATTTAGGAAAGCAGCAGCTGTATAAGCAGCTCACACAAAGCACATAAAAACTGTGCTATTTTTATTAGCAAGCATCAGCATTCAGGTCCTCAAAGATCTGAAGTGGAAGTTCAGCAACAGGCTTATTTCTGGAGCATTACTTCATTTCATCTGAGGAGATTAACACTTTAAACATTAACTCTTAAATGACCTTTGATGTCCTGTAGTACCTTGGATATTGATGGTGAGAAAACAGAGCCTACAATTTGTCCATGTCAGGACACCCTGAGAACTGCTGCCAGCATTACAGCAGGTGACAGATTATTTTTTCCCCCTTTATTGAGCAGTTTGGAAGTATTTAAAGAATGCTTTACAAAAATCAAACTTAGTTTGAACCTTGTCCTTTACTTGATGCGAGGGAATGCAATTTGAATTCTGATCAAGAAAACTCATCTAGAGGTCTGCAGGGTTCAACCCCCTCCCACAAATACATAGAAAGCAGCTTTTTCTGCATCAGCTCATCTAGGCTGCTCAATATGATGAAAACAGAGCAAATATGTAACAAAAAAAATTTAAGCAACTTAAGGAGCTTCCATGTCCCCTGAGCTTAACAACTGGAGTAGAAGTGTTTGCTGCCCATGGAAACTGTATGAAGTTAAAACTATTTAAAAGAACAGACTGGTCTCCTTGGCTAAACCACCTCCTTCACCATTTAGGCAGCTTTTATTTAGTAAAGTGCCCAACACACCCCTCCCTCAACCTTCACTGACTACAAAGAAGTATTTTAGTCGAAACAAGGCATGAGGATTACAGCACTTACAGTCTTCCTTCAGAGGGTGAAGGCTTTTTGATGATAAGAACTGGAGAACAAGGCTGCTGCCAATGCCACAGCACCCAGCAAGAACTCAAAACCCCGAGGCTGCTTCTCTCCCCAAGGTTAACACTTCGACTTACCAATAGGGAGCTGCCATTCTCCCTCTACCTCTCAGCATGTTCACCTGCCAAAGCTTCAGGGGTAACACTGTTGTTCTAGTTTATTATTCTCCTGGAAGTGTTCCTCCCAGGGTAAAACACTAAGGAGCTGACAGGAATCAAACACTGCTTGCTATTAGGAGGAAGAAAAGAACACTGAAAAGCTTGAAGACAGCTTTTCTGACTACTTGTCTCCCTTGCATCCAGGAGAAACGCAGTGACAGTGCAAAGGAGTCTTCTGGTACCAGGCAGCCTACTTATCCAGTATAGGTTAGTGTGCAAACAAAGGATAAGAAGGATCTAGGCTGGATCTTTGACAGTGTTTACTAACAGGCTTGACAGTCATTTGCTTCAATCTTTGAGGAGCTTGCCTTTATTGATGATAAAAAGTGTGCAGACAGCAAGGATAATTATTTTCGATAGGGATGACACGTGCCACATCTCTACAGAAATAAAGATACATACACTTGATGATAGAATAAATTGTAAACAGCCAAAAAAAGTCTAGCCTACTACAGCAAGCACTGGCCAAATTTATCTTCATGAATCAAAGAGCCAACGCTGCATTTCTACAGGAGTAAGAGCAGATGAAGGACTTTCTGCACCCATTTGAAAGACAGGAAAAGGAGACAGCTGCAGCCAGGGATTAGGCCCAAGGGCTCGAGAGCACCAATAGCTGGGCTGATTTGCAAGAGCTTCCATGCAAGAAGCAGCAATTTGAATGGAAAAGGGTCTGATTATACTACTCCACTTAGCAAGCCAAAGTACAAAGCTGGACAGAGCAGAGGAAGGGAGACAGAGGTAAGAAAACATGAGCTCTAAGAAGACATTCTTTTGCTTACCAGTGTTTGCTAGATAAGTAGAAAGCTTCTAGCAATTTAGAGAACTGCAAAAAGCAGTACTAACATCAGTGAGTACAAGGCACCTGGCACGCAGCCATCTCAGGCAGTTTTACAATTCAAAGTTCCTAAATTATTCATCTACCACCACTTGGCTTACTGAACAACACCACGGTTACAACGGGTAAGTTCATAGGTGAGGATGGTGCCATAAAGGGAAAATAAAGTCCAAAAGTGTTTTCTCCAAGTACTTTTGAACACCTGCACAGATAGAATAACTTTGCTTATTTCTGCTTTCTCCCTGCCACCCTGTTTTTCCCAGCAGTACTCTCACCCCTTCCTCCCTGAAGTGTAAGGGAGCTGAACAAACCAGGTCTGAAAGCCAGTTCACAGCTGTGAACATTCTTCTGTAGAGAAGAATTGGTCATATAACAGATTTGACAACAAACCCAGTACTGATATAACAAAAGGGATTGCTGGGCTACTTATTTTGCTTTCATGGTAGAATTTGAAAAGAGCTGCTTAATCAGCTTTCCTAACACTCTGAATAATTAGCAAGTAATCAAAGCCTTGCAAGATTTTTCAGTGGAGTATGGCACAAGCTGTTTTCACACAGCTTTTTGCTAATTAGTCCTGCAAACTATTTCATGCATAATTGCAGGAATTTAAATATATTTGTTCCACTTTAGTCCCCAGGTGACTTTCATGCCTAAAGACAGGATTTCTTTGATTTTTTTTTAATTTCTGTATTGAAAAAAGTCCATGATAACATCAATAGTAAGAAAAAAACCCCACATATACATCATCTTAAAGCTGTCTGTCCTGTAAATCCTTTCAATCCCCAACAGCAATTATATTCCTGTCTTCCTTAACAGAGGTACAGTGGTAAGAGTAAGAGGACTGAACAACTACCTATTGACACATTGTTCTAACTTGTTTCAGCTGAGTTTGCTTCCTGGGGTCATGGAAACCTTTCGGACAATATTCTACCCAAGAACCATGTATTGGAGATCACTGCTGCAGCTTTCAGAGAAGTTGGCAAGCCTGAACTCAGCTGATCCAGAGAAAACAACCCACAACTGCACACTATTAACACAACACCAGGGTTCTGCAAGCAGCTCTTCACACCTGCAATTAATGCACAACAGATGTCTAAAAATTGCAGTACATGTTCTGCATTTTCACTCTTTAGGGTATGGTTTGTTCTCCAACTGAAAGTCAAAAACATGGCTGTAATACAGCAGTGCTAAGAGCCTGTGCTGTGAGAAGAGCTGAAATAGGGGTAGTATGGACTCTGAATTAGCTTCCAATCCATTTCCAAAGATTAGCTGATACTAATATGCCTTCAAGACTGGTAATCAGCACAGCTTCATGCTTTCTCCTTCAGTGACTATGTCAATCTGGACTGCTACACTGAGATGGCAAGTGTCTAAGGTACCAAGTAACTTGAACCTCCTTAATGTATTTTTTGGGTATGTAATTGCTTTGCAGTTGAGGCAGTGGACGTAATCAAGAATCCAAACACACATTACTACCGAACCTGGAGTGCATCACAGAACCCTCTTTGGGTTCCAATTTAAAAACAGATAATGCTTTGTTTCCTCTAAAAGTTTACAGACCCCATGGCCTCATATCTCACACCTTATGTAATCAAGGCACCCAACACAGCACTGCTAAAAGCCTCTCATCTCCCCTAGAATGACTACCCTTAAGTCAGTTTGACTTTTGAGATCCAAAAGGAAAGTTCATGCAGCTGCACTGAGCACTTACTAGATAATTGATGTATTTAGGGCTTCTAAATAGGACTTGCAAGTTTTCAAAGTGATTGCAGAAGATAAATACTGTAATCAAAGTCCTTGTCCCTCCAAATGCTCATGAAATTGTACTAAATGCTTCCTATTATTGGTGAAGGTTACTGGTGAAGATAAAAGCTGCTGCACTGATTCTGAAAGTCCTAGAATGGAGGGTCAAGGATCAGCCTGCTCAAATACACAGCTGACATAAGGTCAGTTTGAAGTGAATGCAACAGCCTTAGAGCTGGTCAGTATGTCATCACTTTATTAAACCAGTTATGATGTGCTCTACCCAGTAATACATTTAATTAGTTTTCAATCAACTTAAGGCACTTCAAATAGGAGTAGGCACTTTAAAACTAATAGCCACCCCTGTGTTCATTATAAGCACACTGACACAGCATAAAAACCATTTCCTCCCTGTGACCCCCAACAGATTTCCTCCCTAAGAGAAAGGAGTACAAGAACATGAACAAGTGCTGACTGCATCCGTGGAGAGCCCTGCACAACAAGGGTTGGTCTTAACTCCAGGTACCTGAGACACTAGCAATAATGAAACGCTTGACTTGGAACAGGTTTATTTTATCAAGATTGCACCCTGCACCAATTTATTTGCACTCAGGTTTAAGAAACACACTAGGCAGAAGAAGAGATAAGTGCAGCTCTTATTCCTATAATACAGGTCAACATGGAAAAAAATGTACTTACTCTTTGGTCAGAAGTGGGCATGATTTGAGTAGAAAGCGGGCCAAAGCAGAGTCCTGGTAAATGAGTTCAGGAGGGGCAGTTGGGCTTTTTAAATTCAAGCAGCGAACAATAACATACAGCACAGCAGCAACTGCAGCCAGCTTCACCCCATCAAACACTGCTGGCAGCTCAGAGGTTTCCAATATTGCACTCATTTTGAGCCTGGAGATTAAAAAAAAAATATATATATAAAAGCTTTTAGAAATACACCATTGGATGTATCAACTGTCATGTAAAATATACAACTGTGCTAACCAACTAAATTTGTTAGTCAACACTGCTAAGAAATCCTAGCATATCAACTCAGACTAGCAACTTTCAAGATGAAGGGAAATTTATTTGGTACTGGTCTAAGCACCCTGACCAACAAAAGAAATATAGAAACTGGGTGATCAGCTGGGAAGGAGATTTATTCCTAATCAGTGCTGCATTACAATTGCACCAGTGTCTCAGGTGTCAAGCCCTGGTCTGCAGCCAGGCAATGCATTCAGGATCTTGCACAAGACTACCCACAGCTCAAACAGAAGCCAGGTGAAAAGTCAGTCTATAAAGACACCTTAGCAGCTTTGGATGTGTTTCCTCACAAATGTACAAGACAGACTTGAAAATGAGAGCCTGAAAGAACTACTGTGTTAGTTCCTCAGCCTGAGTTTTACAATTCCATGAGAATACTGGTACTAAATCCTGCCTCTGTTTAAGGTGGTCACTTTATGTACTGGCAATTTCAGCATTTCTTTTAGTTCACTGCAGTTCTGCAGCTGAAGGACTAGATTAATATCTGGTCTTTCAAGGGCTTCAGAGTAAAGGAACAGAGGCAGGGAAAAGAACTAAAAAAAAAAAAAAAATACATCCTTCTGGCTTGAAATCAAGTTTTTAAACTGATCCAGCTTTCTTTGAACACACAGTTCAAACAGCTGGCTGCAGTTGTTGAAGGGGTAGGTTTTTCCCCTCAGTCTTTCCTCAGTCATATGGGTAACCCAAGTAAGATATCAACCAACAAGCCAAGTCTTACCAATTTCAATTTTTCCTCAAGCTAGAAAAAACCCCTGCCAGTCCTCAGTAGACTTGTCACCTTCTGGATCCACGTGCTACAGGAGTTACCCTGTGAAGGGAAGAAAAGCAAATTGATTATTACTGATAAAGCTGCATCTCTCAGCTGGAGATAAACACAAATTTATACAAAAGTCCCACCACAGACATTGCTAGTGATTTGTGTACTCAGTCATAACCACTTCAACTCTGATCCATCTGCATCAGAAATCTCTTGCCCGTGGACAGATTCCAGACTAGATCACTTGCCTACAGCATATTAATGCATCTGCAGTATGTAAACACACCTTCATGAGCAGAGACAGACCCCATCTCTGCAAGACAGTGCAGCATTGTACCAAATTAGAAGAACTATCCTAATCCCTTTGTATTTAAAAGACCAGAATTAACAGGATGCTGTTTTACTCAACTTCCTGCAATATCTACACTGTTACTGAAGTGTGAAGCCAGACTGAAAGAAGTTTTCTGCTACTTTTATTCCGGCTTAGCAAGGCAGCTCACTCCTACAGATGGAAGCTTGTAAACAGTCTCTGCTTGTTCCCACACTTGCTTTTTGAGATGTTACAACATATCACACTTCAAGACCGTGAGAGCCACAGGAGGCTCAGACACAGCCACCTAATTAATACTAGTGCACATGCAAGAAGGCTTGTTACAAGAATTTGATGATGCCAATAAAGGACAGAGCTTTCAGTCTGTGACCATAAAAGCATAAGTGATATTTACAATTAGAGTTGGCTTCCTACAGGCACAACAAATCGATGGGGAATCAGAGCTTCCAGGAAAAGCTCCAGAACTGT
Organism: Pipra filicauda; assembly: GCF_003945595.2. Lineage (NCBI taxonomy): Eukaryota > Metazoa > Chordata > Aves > Passeriformes > Pipridae > Pipra > Pipra filicauda. The sequence continues at coordinate 80,848 of NW_024104918.1, forward strand.
CTGCTCCCTACCACAGCTGCTGCTTCCAAATGGAAAACACACCACCAGGACAGATCATATCAAAGCTTTATTCTTCCTAGCAGGAATGAAGAGCATCAGAAGTACTTTCTGTACTCAGTGCAGCTACACCAAAATCCCTTGGAAGAAAACACAAATGACATCAGCTATTGATTAACAGTGTGCTGAAAAGCTGCAAGTTTCTGCCACCGTAACCATATGCATCACAGAACAGAAGGTGAGGAAAGAAGAGACATTTAATTTTGGACAGCTCTGAAGCTTTTATTTTCCAATTCTGAGCTTCACAGTAGAAGGGAGCAGAGTGGGCCACAAAAAGACATCTACTCAGAAGATTACATTGGCATCACATATCTCAATGAAGAGTTCAAGTAAAGTGTTCAGCTGTATCATGCCCATACTTAGTATATTTTCACCAACCCTACCATCATTTGTGTAGGAGACAACAGGCAAACTACAGAAATGGCTTCCCCAGAGAAGGTGCAAGTGGCAGAAGAGCAGACCAAGTTCCTGAACTCCAGGACAACCAGGTGCTTGAGCAAGTCCTCCACAGCTGAAACTCCCTGGAGTTCTGTTAACATATTCCTTTCATTGTTTTATTTAGAAAATTGAGACACTAATACAAGACTTATCCCAGATCTTCCTGCCACCTGGATTTTAAGATAGCTTGTCATTTACAGCTTTCACCTTAGTGAATTTGTTAAAAATAAACCTGGGCACAATTAGTCATTAGGATTTTGTACTAGTGATTCAGTGTAACTGATCCAGCTAAGCCCTATCTCCCTGAGAGTGCTCTCTCCCATATAATCTTCAGATTACATACACACCACGTCTTTTCTGATACTTTTAGATCTCATTTTAGCCTGTCACTCCCTTAAAACAGCTTGATATTACTTACAGAAAAGTCAGCTGTTGGTAGGCAGGATTATGCTTTGACACTTGTGAACTAGTACTTTTCCATTTTAAGACAGTCTAAACACACATTCACTGAACTTACGCACCTCAAACATGCGCTAAAGGATCATGTACTTGTCAGGATCTTCACCCAAAAGCTCAGATCAGTCTGTAGATGTAACACAAAGCTGGCACTGCTGCTGCAGTTGCACAGGTATCTGCAGTGATTATTTAAGCAATGGATCTAAGTCCATGAAGATTAGATTGGTAAACTCCAAGCCCTATGGATCCAGCTGTGGCACTTCAGGTACCTCCTCTACAGTCTGGTATTTCTGAAGTCCTAAACAGACTCATCTCAGCCAGGGCAGATTTGCAGGGGCTGAGTCAAGGCACTCTGCTCTAAAATTTCAAGGGTTTAGCTTAATAAAATGAATTTGAGCTCTGCCTCTAATCACATAGGACAAATGCCTCCCTCTTTACCAGCTGGGATAAGGTCACCTTGCTTCTGTTTTGTTAAACCCTTTTTGCATTGACCCAATAAACTTGTCTGTTTACGAAAGAGGACAGATAACCACAGTGTTGAGCCAGACAAATTTTAATCTAGAATATCCTCTAACAGGGTCAGCACTAATTTAAATGGACAAACATTTGGTCCTTTCTGTATGCAGAACACTGGATTCACTTCTGGCAGGTTAGACAAAACTAGCAAGAGGCAGTAAGTGTACCACTGGAAGCAATCAAGCCTGCCTGTACATCCATCACAGGGGTTTGAGATACACATTGAGGAACACAAAGAATTTGAAACTCTTGGCCCCAAGGATGTTATTTTGAAGAACCTTAATTTTTTTTTTTTTTTAAAGAATCACAGGCATGACAGCCCCCAAGACCTACAGCCCTTTTAAGCAATGTTCTTAAGTCCCAATTGTGACTGAGAGCTAAGTTTAAAATCAATCACTGGAAAGCAAGTGCTGAATTTGTGGTCTTTTCATTTCCCCTTTCATCACAAAAAGCTGAAAATCATGTTGCAGGAAACATTTCAGCGCTATTTGCTAGAATGCAATTCACCTGTACAAGTACAATGAGAAAAAAAACCCCATGTCTCCCCTTTCCAGACAGGAACAGAAACAAGTACAACAAAAGCCAGGAGAGCTACAGCAAATTCCTTACTATCCTTTCAAAGACACTAGGTTTTGGAAAAGCCATCAAAATATTTACTTGTATAGTAAGTGAATACACAACTGTCAACAAATCCAGGACTTGTACACGTTTCAGTTACAGGCTTCCTGTGGAGAGGAAACTCTTCCAGGGACAGAAGTCACTTCATGCTGTGACTCAATGCGGCACAATCGGGATTTGTTAACTACCAAGCATTACAGCTCCTCCACCCATGGAAGCAGAGTCTGACTGTGCATACTGGAAAGCCAACATTAAAAAAAGCAAAGGCATTAAAGGAAGCCATTCCCACAGGATCCTTCCTTCAGGCCTTTTAATGAGCCACTGAAAGCCTCATTTCACTAAAAACGCTTCTGGCTAAAGCAAAGATGCAGCTACACGGAACAGACAAGAGCAAAGGCCTCTTTGAAAGGGACTCCACTAGCAAGATATTTTATGCTCCATTACATTGACTGAAGAATCTTGAAGGAATGCCATTTCCAGCAATGGCAGCTCAGTACAAAAGCCTCATAGCTGCCCTCCCACCAGTCAGCACTCTGGCTCACTGGTGCTCTCAGAGCTCAGCTGGACACCAAAGTGAAGCATGCCTGGCCAACACTGAAAGTCTTTAAAAATCCCCTTTCTTATGCTTTTACAGCTTCCACCAAGCAGTGTGATACTCTCTTACCCACAAAGATTCAGAAGAGTCAAAGAAGCTGCTTCTGACAGACTAAGCAGACAGACTTTGTTAACTAATGCACCACACATTTCTTGGACTGGTTTAATACATTTTTAGTGTCCACTTGGGGAATAAAACTCAAAGTAAGTACGTTAGACAAGAGAAAAGCAAACTCACCCTACTTTAAGAGTTGTTCCTAGGCAGATCAGAAGTAAGGGTTTTTTTTACCACCTCTTTGAAGGGCAAAGAAGGATGGCTGTTTCACTGAAATTAGTTCTTTGGGGAATGTTTCTAGGAAATTAATTGTCTTTAATATCAACCAAACCTAATGCCTCTTCTGAAAGATACACTGCAAAACCAGAAATTACAGGCCTGTCACTGCCAGGTAAGATATTTAGAACCATGTTATGGAGAAGGGAACTTTATTTAAGAGAGGTTTGAAAGCCAGAGCAGTGCATAGTTTTTTAAATAAAGGAAAGTTTTATACATATTACTCAAATCTCACTCCAGGAAGTGTACAGAAATGTCACATTACTGAGCATTCAAGGGTTTCAGTGCAGAGGAAGATATTTTGAGACCATCCAGATGAAGATGAATATACCTGGGAAAGGCTCTGAAGCATGTGTCCTGATGGGAAAGGCTGCCAGACTTTTTGTAAAGCACTGGAGGGCAGTCTGAAGGCACACAATCCACACAACTACAGGAACCTGTTCAAGAGTAATCATGAAGAAAGCCTCAAGCTTTATTGCACAGTCCCATATCCTACCTTTTACCCAGCACTTGTATAAAAAAAATGATTTCCTTTTGATGGAAAAGTGTCAAGTCTAAACTGCTACTTTGTTTCAAGAAAATTAAATAGATACAAGTATTTTAGGACCACGCCAGCACTATACCTCATCAGCTTAAGCACACAAAGCAAGTCACAACACCACTTATCTTGAGACTGGCATGTACCCAGCCCAAGCTTATCCAGAGCAAAACCTCCCATAACCTTTGGTGGTGGCTTAAAGAAAAACATGTGAAACAAGTGCTGAGATCATCTTGATGCATCACTCGGTACTTCTGGCCATTTCAAAGAGCCAACTAAGTCTCAGAGCACAGAGGGTATAATTAAGAATTAGCTGAGCACTTCAAGAACTTAAGCTTAGGGTTAGATGTGGCCACGAGAGATAAAGCGAAGTCCTCAGGAGTCCAGCAAAGCCCCCCATGGTTTTGTTGTTCTACATCTGACAGATTTTATCTCCAAACACAGAGGGCACACTGACATGTCCCCTCACAAGGATGGTTAAAAAAACACTACTTGGACAGCACATGGAAGTCCTTGGTACAAATCCCTCCACCTCGTGCCAGAGCCTGCACCCAGGCCAGGATTTGGCCGGTTGGCAAGTACAGACACCAGCAAGTATTGTTTACACCCTGTTCCAAAAAGAATTTCTTGGCTGGTGCCTTGACTGGAATTTGACCTTTTCATGAATTACAATACTTGGCTCATACTAAGTTTAGAGGTACTGTGAGGTTACAGGGATAAAGTTCTCAGCACAAGGCACCATCAGTGCAGAAAGACAGGTGCATTTAACTGGAGTTTTTTCCTTTTTGACTTTGAGGAATCCTACATCTTCAGAGCAGAAATCAACCACCTAAGAAGGCTGGGTGTATATCCCAAGGCAACTCGCCTAAGAAGCACCTGAGAATAATTCTACAGCCAACAGGGCCGAAGGCTCTTTAGGTCCTTCAGGTCTCCAAAAAGGGCAATTTACAGTCAAATGAGCCTTGAATTTCACTTCCTTCCAACTACAGGAACTGCCTTTGTTTCTTTACAAAATCATTTTAGCTGATCAAAAATAGTTCAACTGGCCCACAGGCAGCTTTTGTGTATTACCCAAAGAGGTTGCTATGTAGACTCCATGTATGTTGCCTTATCTGGTTCCTCTGTCTCAGACGGATTGAAAACCACTGCATTAGCTTTTATTGCACACACCTGATGAACATGATTAAACTAACACAGAACAAGTCTCTGACTTCACAGAAATCAATTAATTGCAGTAGTCAAATAACTATGTTTGCTTAGATAACATAAGCCTTTCCTTTACGATAAGATACAGGATACTTGGGACCGTCACACCCTGACCACTGCCTTACGGAACTACAGGGCAAAGCTTCAGCTTCTTGGACAAGAGGTCAAGCTTACTTCTACATACAGAGAGAAATACTGGGTAACACCTCTCCACAGCCTTACAGCATTAGCTGCTTATCACACAACCCTGTGCCAGCGAGCAGCACCAAGCTCAAGGGAAGAAGTGGAGTAAACAGGCTGTAGAGAACCTGACGATCCATGCTCAGTAGTTGAGGGAATGATCCCAGCACCAAGCCATAGAGCTGGGAGAGCTAATAAAAACTACATTACAGACCAACATCCCCAAGGAGTCTGCTCTATTCCCTCACTATATTTTGAAGCACAGCATCATATTGTTAAAGCCTCATTTACCCTCCAACCCCTCCATCCCCAGTCGCAGAGCTCAGCTGTTCATACTGGAGGAGCAGCTCAAAGTCCAAGCACATCACAGCTGTTTGCTCAGCCACAGGGTGCACAGACAAGCAAGTAGGGAACATGTTCCACACCAGACCAGCTGCAGAGCAAGGAAAGACCACCTATCCCAAAGCACAACACAGGTAAGAGAACTTTATTCAAGACTGGTCCAGTTCAAGTAGTCTGAAAACACCTATATCTGAACATGATCCAAAGCTGAGGTGCCACTTGACTGAGGCCTTCAAACACCTTATTTTTTTTTCCCCCCAGTGAGCAGCTCCTCTCCACCGGGGAACAGAAGATTTGCAGAGTCATTCTCTCAGAGTCTGTCCATGACTGATAGAAGGCTCACACTAGAGAAGTCCAATTCATGTAATGACATTGAAAACGAAGCAACAACATTTCAGGACAGAAGAATTACATACAAAGAGACAGGACCTGACCAACACACAATTACCACCACTGCTACATTGCCCTCTCTCCTGCTGAATTCCAAGTGAGAGGCTAGAGATATTATAGGCATACGTCTTATGACATTTTGTCCTTACCTCTTACAAGGACGTTCACTGTAAGTGGCTGTGCATCTGCTTGTTTCACTTAGTGCAACCTTTCATAGTCACATATGCCCAACCTTCACAGAACTGGGTGTTCCAGTTAAGGGACAGCCAGGCTTGAACACCTTCAGCATAACCTTTCTGGAACCTGCAGCTCTATGCAAAAGCATCTTTGAAGATTTAAGTTTAGAAGCAGGACAGATTATTGAAGAGTGACTCTCTCAACAGCAGTCTTTTATCCCCTTTTAAGGAGTCTGTACTACGCTTTTTGAGGACGGAAAGTCCTGAATAGGGCTGTATCTCAGTTACTTGAAACTAATATGTAAGACATTTTGGAATGGTCTTTGCAAGGGCTCAGTCCATATTAGTAGAGGAACTTGTCACTCACTTATTTTAGTCAGATCGAACCCACAATGAAAGGAAACAAGTATTTCTCAACAGCAGAGTAAGTAAGTGCGAGGCAACCGCACTTCTTGGTCAATCCAGAGGTACAGATAAAAATCTGTACCCTGGCAAGTGTGACACCTCCTTCCACTGCCGTTACCTCTAACGGAGCACAGGCACAAAGGTGCTTCAAGCGTATGGTTTGTACAGAACTGCTTTGCAAAGCATTTTCAATTATTGCTGCCTGATATCAGCAAAGCAAGGTTGGCAGTCAGAGACAATCTTTATTATTAAGTCAACTGATACAGCTGAAGAAAAGACAAGCCCTTGGGCGTACAAGCCTTCCCAGAGCCAGAAGAGGCCGAGTTAGCTGCCTGACTGGGTTAGCATCACTGCCACCCACATATGATGGGCAAGTGGGACTTTGCTTCTCCACAAGAAGGACAACGTGCCCTTGCACACTGAAATTAAATCAACTGTTTGGTACTGCAGTCAGTCAGCTGAGTTTGATCAGTTGTTTAACTGTATATAAATTTAAACTTTGCAAGATATTTAGGCTGAAGAAGGGCAAATATTTGCACAGAAGATCAATTGTTCTATAGCACCGTAAGAATAGCAATTCAGAGCTCAGAAACACTGTTTCAGAGAAACTCAAAAGCAAAGATGAAGACTCCAATATACTAGCAAAACTGTGGTTATTTAGGCTTTTGCTGGAAAGTCCAAACCACCAGTTTCAGGCTATACCTTGCAACAGGAATTATAAGCACCCAGCTTATTATAAGATCCCAGCACTTAAACCCTTACCAGAGTCTTTGCTAAACCCTGTTCTTTGTTAACTTATTCCAAGTTCTGGTACTGCCAGAGCCAGCAGTGTGAAAGTAGAGATGAGGAGGCAAGAGATACAGAGCAAAAAAGGGGAATAACAGGACAATGTGAATCCAGCAGCACCCAGGCCATTTCCACTATTGAACGAGGTTAAACTACAGAAGGTTTGAATCACTGCTCTAAAGCCACCATTTCCTGTTGTGCACCAAATCACACCTAGAAGTACAATTGGAACTTAGTAGATTCGGACAACCTGTGTCAAGGACAGAGGATGTTATTCAGCCATCTTTCTTTCCCAGTGCCACATCCCAGAACAACTATTTCAACGTGTTAATCTCTGCGTTTTCCCATGACAAGTTTAATAAAGCAGATTTATGAAACACTAAGAGCTTAAGCTGCTATTCATTCCCTGAATAGAAAAATATAGCTTTTACAAGAGTAGAATAAATTAATTTTCAAGTTTAACTTCTTCAGAAACAGTTGTGCATGATGGAAGGACTTATCCCCAAACTCCCCATCTTCTCCACCCCTAAAAAAGACAGTTTGGCACAATCTTAGATCAGCCCCATCTTCTGTGCAGCTAATTCACTCAGTAACACAGAGGACCTCCTGTGCAAAATCAACTGTTTTTAAGAATAAGGCAAGAGAATAGAAGAACCCAAACATTAGCTCTGATTTCCCTTTTAATAACCTTACTGTTCTTACTCTTGACTTTGAGACCAAAATAAGCCATGCCTCAAATAAGAACAGCTGCACGTCCACTGATCCAAGAGACAGGAGAATCCATTGAAACTCCTCTTGTGAAATGAGAACTAAGCAAGCACCTAAGAGAGGACACAGACAAACCAAGAAAAGATAACACAACAACCAGAGACGAGTTGTCAATAACAAAACTCCCTGCAGAGGAAATAAATGTTATCAAAGGAAGTCTGAAGATGAGATATCACAAATGCAAACAGCTGAACTGAGTGTCTTACGAACACCATATCAGCAGGGACTAGAACATGTCAACCTGAGCAATATTACAAATGCGGCTGAGTGTGATAAATAAGGCCTGTAAGATGAATATACTGTACCAGTTAGCTGACTAACAAGCCACTAACATTTGTCACAGAATGAGGCACTAGTGCTGTGGAAGCCAAGCAGCAATCTGCAAGAGGCAGACAGGAATCTTTAGTGCTTGCCAGGCCACTGACAATTGTACATCAACAATAAGAGGAAGCTGTTATGAATTCTCTGAGGAGACCTGCATGAAAATGCAGAATGCAATCCCTCCAGCCATAACTGCGTGAATAAAGCTACTGCTGACAAACCTCTCCAAAGAAGTTAGTGTCAGGTGAGGGATTTCATCACCTGTAACAGATGCACCTACCCACGGTGAGCTGGAGGAAGTCACAAGTTACACGCGAAGGTGCAGAAAGGAGCAATCCCATCACACAGGCTGACAAGCAGGTACACAGTATCTAACAAAAGGGAGTCTGAAGCTGACGCGAGATGCTCCTAGCGGGGTCAGGACCTTGGAGCACCAGAGAAGAAGCCGTTTGGGAGAACAGTGTGACTTGACAGCCGGAGGCACAGCTGCCCTGGCTCTAACCCACACGAGGGCCACCCTCTGCTCTGCACTGAGCTCCCGATAGCATCACACCCCGGCCTTCCCTCCCTGCGAGCACAGGGATGTGCAGCTCCCGGCCCAGCTTCACATCCCCAGGGAGGGCAGGGGGCGGTTGTCACCGTACCGCCAGTCCCAGAGCTTCCACCCCCGGGGAGAACCCAATGCCGAGGGACACCCCACCTCCGCCCCGGGCAATAGACACGCGAGGACAACGCACGGCGGCTGGGCAGGGCGAGACCCGGCCGCGGGGCAGCCCTCTGCGGCCATGCACCGCCGGGAGAAGAAAGGGAGGGAGACCCGGCCACCTCCCGAGCCCCACGGGAAGCTGCTCCCCGCCTCACCTGCAGGCCCTGCCGGGCTCACAGCACCCTCCACTCCTCCCGCCGCCGCTCCCGCCCGTCTGCCGTGGGCCCGCCGCCCGCCGCCCTTTAGCAGCCGCCCTCGCCCTCCCATTGGCCCCCGCCGTGTCGCTTCCGCCTAGAACCGCGCGGCGATTGGTCAGAAGGGAGTTGAGGGCGGGAGCGCGCGCGCCAGCGGAGACGCGCGGGCGCCATTGGCTGGAGAAGGCTCGGCGGGGCGGGGCGTCGTAGTTCCATTGGCTTCGGCGCCTGTCAGTCAGGCGGAGAGCGGTGATTGGCGGCAGAGGGCGCGGGGGGCGGGACTGCCCGTGCCGGAGGGGGGCCGGGAGCGTCGGCGCCATGACAGAGCCTGAGAGAGCCACAGCTCCATCCTCAGCCTCGCCGCTCCCTGCCGCCGGAGCCAACGCCCGTGGTGCAGGGGAGGCTGCGTGAGGAGCGGCTCCAGATGAGGGACACGTTCACCCCTCAGTGATGCGGAGCTCCGTAGTTCTGAGGGCCAAAGCCCCCTCTAGGCTACTTATGAGCTGGTGCTGGATGCTGGTCATGTAATAACGTGTTGCAACTAAAGTCATTCAAGAACAATACTTTAGGGCCTTAAAAATGGTGACAGGGCCTTCACCACGCTGGGTTTGGTTGCCTTGGGCCCACAGGCCACCTGTGTGTGGCAAACACCGGGACCACCCTTGGGCTGTGCCAGCAGCAGGGAAGGGCTTTCCCTGGTCCCTCAGAGGCACAGGAGTGCCCAGCGTCCTCCTCACTAGTGGGGAGTGTGACAGGGACAGTGAAATCCACTTGAAGGTGGATGGACCCCACCATGTCAGGGAGGCACTGGAGGGAAACAAATTATAAGATAACAAACTGTCCACAGTGTGATGTTTATAAACCTGCTTTTCTTGTGTTATCCCAAAAGAGCCATGCATTACGTTGCTGGTAACATCAACTGTTCCGAGCTGTGCTCATGGTTGCTTTATATAACTGGGTGGAAAAATCCTTCCTCTCATTTCAGACATTTTGGTTCCTCTGTTTACTGGGAGTTGGAGCTTCCTACGTAGAGAAAGCTCTCAAGGAGCAAGTCACATTTTCCAGGGCGCTGTGCATGTGGAGAGATGAGTAACTGCTGTAGCCTGAGTCACAGGGAAGGAGAGAGCTCTGAGGAAGGGGAGAGAGGGAACTGCTGGAGTGACGGTGGCAGAACAAACAGCGGCATCCTCTCCTCCTCGATTACTCCAGTTGTGATCCTGCACCGCTCAGTCAAACAGCAGTATTCCTTATCATTTAATTAACCTTGTGGGATTGCCCAGGGTTTATGGTTGCTAAATTTGTCAGCAACTCAGCTGGGCTGAGGTTTGGTGTGTCTCAAGGCAGCTGAGTTATGCTTGTGATCAAGCTACCAGATAGGCTCAGCAGATAAACATCCGGTATCAGGCTTAACTAAGTATTTCAGGAATGTGTTTGAGTTTGATTACACAAAATTGCAGTCCAATTGACTCCGTGTGTACCTTAGCTCCTTCACCATCTGATCCAGGCAGGAAAAAACAGATCCAGGCAGGAAAACATGCCACAGACCGGAGCTGAGCCTCTGGGTAAGGCTTTTATTTTAAATCCTTGAGGCTGTTGGAGATTTCTCTGACCTGAGAGAAGCTCAGCTGTTAGAAGACAGCTTTGTTATGGACCCTGCCACAAAGCAGAGCAAACCAAACTCTCAGCTGCCCACTTCTTGCTGAGGAGAAATGAAACATAGGATGGTCTTTTATACCAGGGTTGCTCAGATGCATCAGTGAGGAATGAGAGCCAAGAACTGGAGGGGACTTAACACTGGAGAGGTGGCAGCACGATTTCCCAGGTGGCTGTGGCAGCAGCAGCCAAAATCCTGAGTTTTGTTTATTGCAGTAAGAAGGGAAGTGATGGAAAAGGTGCCGTGTCTCCAGGAAGGGGAAGAAGAATCGGTGCGAGTCATTGGCATTTCACTCTGAGTGACCTTGGGGGGTTCCAGCTGTACCTTGTGGTGTGGGAGCAGGGGTGTCTGGGAGGGAGCAAGAGCATTTTGGGAATACAAAGGCCTTGTGAAGGGAGCTGCCCTCTCTCAGAGCGTGCAGGGAGTTGCTCTGGCCGGCCCGCTCCATAGGGCTGGCGCTGGGAACAGCAGCGTTACCATAGGTGGAGCGCTCCGGCCCCGAGCCAGCAGAGAGGCTGTGCCACTCACAGCAAACAGCTCATGCTCAGGAAATGCCATCTGAGCGGGAGCCTGAACCATCCCAAAAGGAAGGGTGCTGGGAAGGGCCGAGCTTCATTCCCAGTCTTGTAGGGAAGGATTTGGCAGCACCAGCCCAGCAGATGTTTCTGCCTGATGTTAGTGCAGGGAAGCGGGATGGGGGTGTCCATGAACACCCTAATGCTCTAGAGACAGGAGGATCCTTCTCTGAGTAATGTGGATACTGTCAAAGGGGCCAAATGTGTGTGCAGGGAACTGCAGGCACGGGATAAAATGCAGCTTTGCCTTGTGCTTTGGGCAGGCAATTACCTCTGTACAGAGGCCAAAAAAAGACCGATGATAATTCCACCTTTTTAAACACAGCAATTGGAAAGGTACCAGGCAGAGAGAACGCCACGTGCTGCTGAGCCAGCCTGAAGACACCCCCGTGCAACACCGTGGTGAGAATCACCTTTTGTTCTTCACATCCCTCTCACTTTTTGGCTGTTGCTGCCACAAGGAACTCAAACTCTTTTTCTGCTTCGTTTCCCCTGGCCCAGCTTTTCTCCTGCTCAGCAAACCCGCCGTGTGCTGAAGGACTCCCGCGGACTTTGCACCCCCGAGGGAACCTTTTTGCTGGAGGAAACATCAGGGTGTTCATCTCTGCCAGTGGTGTAGCAGAGAGAAAAAAGGAAAACATCTCTTAGGCAGGGCTTGATTGCCAGCTGAAAATAAGCAAAGTGCCTGTCAGTGACATGTGAGCACAAAAAAAGCTTCGCAGATGGAAATAAAGGCAACGCTTTTTTCCTCTTCTCCCGCTCTGCCTTCCCTGCAGTGCCAGCGAGGCTTTGGCTCGTGGGCTGCAGAGCCGTGCTGTTCCGGAGCCTGTTGGATCTGGAGGCACAGTGCTCTTTGCACTCTTACGTGTTTTCTGAAAATGGTGTCTAAAAGCGTAATGGGCACTTTGCAGAGCTCTAAATAGCCCAGCCTCTGTCCTGAGGAGCTGGCAACGCACGGAGGCAAGTGCCTGGGATGGGAGAACGGCTGCATCATACAAACCAGTCAGGGAGGTGGCACGTGGCCCACCTGCTCAGTATTTTTCCATCGCATTCTCATTCAGCTGCTCCTTTCCAACTTCCAGCTCTGTCACGCTCCTCAAAAGCTTCTACTCTGGGTTTATTTAGCATGGTATTTATTTCCTAATTATAGAACTGAAGTGACTGACCTCAGTCAGCCCTGCTGGGTACTGCTGTCCACCTTTTTGTCCCCTGTAGACCACAGGCTCTGGTCTCTAATGGCTGAAAGCCATTGCTAGAGACTTTTTGACTCCTTTTTTGTTTTTCTACCAAACCCAAGAGGGCTCTGACTGCTAACACAGGGAGCTTCACTTATCATCTCAGAGCAGATGGGCTATTGCATTCCCAAATTCTTTAGGCCGAAAGAGAAATGCCACTTAGCTGAGCACTTTACCAGGCTGTGCTCCGCTGCTCCGTCCACAAATTCCAAATAGCCAGCTCACAGCTTTTACCCCACATCCAGCCACAGCTGCCGGATGGAGGAAAAGGTTTTGAAAATCACTCCCCAGCAACAGCAGTGCTGCTGGTCCTGCTTCTGGATGCTCCATGGCACTTGAATCCTGCCTGGCTCCACAAGCAGTCTCGGTGCTCTAGGAGAAGAATCCATCTGTATCTCCCTCAGATGAATCTGTGCCACAACACCCCTGAATTTTCCAGGGGGTCTGGTTAGGTGAAATTCCTACCTTCTTCACCAAAAGCTGCCAGGCTGAGCAAACCTGTCCCCGCAGCCACTTCTTATGCCACCTCTTATTTGCTCTCACCCACTTCTGGCCCTTTATCACACATTTTGGTGAAGCGAGACACAGCTGCAGGAGCCAAGTGGTGCTTTGGTGTGGCACCTGTTCCTAAAGCCACTGGCACAAGCAGAGGGGTTCCGTGCAGGGGAGGTATCATCAGAGCAGCAGGTGTCTGGCAGGCCTGGAGAGCAGGGAGAGGAGGCATCTCTGGTGGAAAGCAGGATGGACTTGAACAAATTGATGTAGTAGAACCAGAAGGATGTATGAGTTTCTCCTGGAGTGTTTCCAAGATGTCATGCTGAATAAAGGAAGTCATTGGTCTTCTGTTTAATCCCAAGTGGTCTGTCTGACATTTGCCATTATACTGTGTTCCTGAGGTTGGAGTTTGGAAAGACTATGATTATCCTGCCTCAGAAAGCTGGTGAGGGAGACTGCTAAAACCATAGTTATTTTTTTTTCAGTGGCTGCTTGTGAAATATTTTCTCTGGAAAATTTTCCATGGAAGTAGCGGTGCCTGAGGAGAACGAAGGGTTGCAATCCTGCAAACTGAAATGCTCAGTGAAGTGAACAATAGGATTATCAACCTCTTGTAAAAATCCAAATTTTAGTATTGCCTGAGGAACGGGGAAGGACCTCTTCCTAGAGAGCAATATTTATGGAAATAAAATGAGCGGAGGTGGAAGCTACTGCCTTGTGCCAAAATAGTGGGAATCTGGATAGGTCTGGGAGGGAGGGAACAGACAACTGTCTTTGGAGGAGGGTGAGTACAAAGGAAATGGTTGCAGTTGTGATTTGGGAGAATGAGTGATGGTGTTAGGGAGCAGAGAAACAGAGCTCTATTTCCTGGAGGTGTAGAAGGAAAATGGGGATGAAACAGGCTTGATGCTGGTGCAGGGAGATGGGTTGTGGGTAAGGCTGGTGGGAACCACAGGAGAATGTTTTGGGGGGTAGACGGGTGGGCAGGAGTCAGCAAGGAAAAGTGTGGTGGCTGGCATGAAAGGCTAACCTAGAGCATCTCCATCTGCTTGATGCTCTCCTGGAGATGCACTGGCAGTCACAGCCGAATGGGGAAGGCCTGCTGCCACATCCAGAGGCGTGCTGGGGGTGACCACCCTTTTCCATGCACAGGGACCTGGCAGGCTGTGGATCAGCCTCCCAAGAAAACACAGCAACTGCAGAGCTACTGCAGTCACTGATTCCACACCACTCAGTGACCTCAGCCGGCTTTGCAGGAGCAGCATTTCCCCTTGGAAAACCCTGTGTGTACCACCACCAAGTTAAAGTATTGCATGGGCTAGAGGAAGTAACCAGTGCTGCTGACGCTGTGTAATGATCCCGTCTCTGGGCTGACACCACCTGAACTCACTGCAGGCTCCACCTGGCAAAGCTGATGTCTCAACCTTTGGGAAATGACGTCTGAGTTATCACACGTCTGCTCAGAACAGACCAGAGTTATGATCCTGATCCCTGGAGTTCCCATGAAATCTATCCTTGGATATGGTGCTGCAGGAGGATTTTGCCGGAGTTACACAGGGCTGGCCATGTAGGGAGCGTGGGAGGATGCAGGATGCGTGGCTGAGTGATGATGGTGGAGGTCGTTCCTGCTTCCAGCTCAGGGAAGAGCTACCGCCCCGGCGGAGGCTAGAGGGTGCTGTGCTGCAGGGAATGGGCGTCCTCCTCCCTCCCTGCTCAGAACCCCTTCAAAGCCAGGTAAAAATTTGCGGGAAACGCTGCCTCTGAGCTGAGTTGAAGACCAAGGTTCTGGTTATAGTTACTAACAACCTCCAAGGCTTTTTCAGACTATAATAGTTCATTAGTTCATTATTTAGCACCCAAAAAGGTGACATACAGAAAGTTGGGTGGCTTTTCTCTGGTGGGTGAAAAAGGAAAAAGGGGACAGAGACAGGAGTGGGGAAAAAGAGTGAGAAAATGAGGAACAGATCAGAAAATAAGGAAGCTGAGTGGAACAAAAGCAGAGGATAAAGAAAGAAAATAGAAGATGAAACCAAAGCAGAGGATCACATCAGCTACTGTGTCCAATTAAAGGCTTCAGATCTGCTGAATGATGAAAGAGAGATTTGCTTGGGAGAAAAATAAAGGAGCACTTCTTGCTTGCGGTGGCTGAGGCTGCAAAGCCCTTGGCTGCTGGGGCAGGATCAGCTCCTGTTTACCCAGCTGAGGTGTGGCTGATCCTGAGCCCCACAAAGAGCAGGGCTGAGGGGAGACAGGATAGACACGGGAGACAGGGCTGTGTTTGTACAGCAGCTGACAGGCAGCTGCAAGACCAGGCAAAACCACGGCACGCTCCTGAACAAGCAGCTCTGTGAG
The DNA here is from genome assembly GCF_003945595.2 of Pipra filicauda. NCBI lineage: Eukaryota > Metazoa > Chordata > Aves > Passeriformes > Pipridae > Pipra > Pipra filicauda. Next base: position 96,181 of record NW_024104918.1, read on the forward strand.
CAGATCACGGCTCCCTGGAAAGCCTGCCAGCTCACCACAGGCAGGAGGAGCGAACGTGCCTCCTGCATGGGGCTGCACGTGCTCTGCAAAACACAGCCCTGCCACCTTGGGGCTGCGGTTGTGGGGTCACTGTCCTCACAGCTGGCAGAGCTGCTCTCTCTGCCCGCCTGCAGCAGGTGAGGCAAGCGTGCTTACCTTCCCAGGTGTTGGAGAAGACAGCCTACCAAAACTGGGAAGGCGCAGGCATACAAGGGAGGAGGAAGACTGCAAAGGAGTCCCATTTCACAGCTAAAGGGATTGCACCTCCCTCTGGGCCACGGGGAGGTTCTGGTGTTCTTTCGGGTGCGCAGTGCGTGCAGCACCGTGTCCGTGCAGTCGCCTCGCTCACAGAAATGAGCCACATCAGGTCTTGATGGGGTGACCTCCCTCCTGTTTTCCACTTCGAGCTTGAGGTGGGGTAGCAAGGACTGGAAGGGAGCATCCTAAACTGGACATGGGTTACCACACAAGCCCCTAATAATTGCCCTGGTCCCATCGCACACAGCAAAGGAAGTGCTGGGGCTGCATCCATAGGTCCCTGGGGCACATCTCCAGGAGGCACAAACAAACCTGGCCCAGAACATGGACCAAAGGGAATGCCCCAGGAGGATGCAAAGCTCTGTTGAAGAGCTAAGAGGGGCTGTGAAACTCACGTGTTTTCACTCTCTGTGTCTACTCTGGATGTCTGCAGCAAGAGCCACTGTTTTTACTGCTGGGGCTGTCAGGGCAGCAGCCCATTGCCAGGTGGGGGCATGTAGGGACTCAGTACTGGAGCTGGGGCTACTTAACTCTCTAAGGACACTGGGAGAATGCAGAATAGGTGGGATTTGCATCTAGTATCAACTGGGCTGTGGGACAGGAAAAGGACATGAGAGGGAACAGTGAAATGTGAAAATGCCTGGAGGGGGGTGGATGACAGAAGGCAGATGGGTTCATGCTCTAATAAAGGCTCTGTCAGAGGCTGGACAAAGTAATTGGTGTGATGGGAGATCCCACTGAGAAGGAGGGGTGATTGCAGAGGACATATGGGGTATGACTAACACAATGGATGTATTAAAAACACTTTAGTATAAGCTTCCTGGCAGGGAGGGAGAATCACTTGGGACTTTACAAGGGTCTGATACAAACCTAAGATCTAGGTAACCTCCTTCAGAGGAAATTTGTGAAGCAGCTAGGGGATGGGTGGATACCTCTGCCCCTCAGGACACTCTTGTTCCTGCTAAGGAGGTCGTCACCACTCTGCCTGGTGTGTATGGAAACGGTATGGAGACATCTGTGGATGTGCAGAGCTATCAGCTGGCTCCTTGCCTGGGAGCTGTTGTCACTGCTGAGAAGGGAGGTAGCACAGCCCCAGGCAGATCTCTTGGGGACAACACAGCTGCCCTGGCAGTCCCGTGGTGTCCACTGCTCCGGCCTCGTGTCCCCTTGGGTGCGTGCTGCCCCTGGGACTGGCTACGTGCGCTTCTCCATGGCGGGTCTGGACGCCCTGTCCAGGCAAGAGCCCGGTCGGACCGTGGCGATGGCTCTGACAGATGGATTTCGTTGAGGACACATGTCTGGCTTGGAGTTTGTTTTCATTTCCTTTTGAGGAAAGGAGGAGTCATGGGAGAGGAGTAACTGAGTGGCTGAGCTGGCTCTCCTGGACACAGACTACAGTGCCAAACAAGCTCTTGCTGTGGTTTCTGCTGTGGCTCTGGAGGCTGCAGCCCAAGGGGCAGGAAGCGGTGGAGAAGGAGCTGCAACCGGTGTGCTAGGAGTGCAGGATTGATCCAGGGTGGGAGAGAGATTACATCACAAGGGGAAGACTGATGGGTCATTACATGGGGGGATGTGTGGCTCTTTGCCAGCACAGGAGCTCCTGTAGTAGCTCCAGGGGAAGACACAGGGCACCAGGAACTTCCTTCCAGAGCAGAGGTCCTATAGGAGCCAACATCCTGCATCGATGGTGCTCCACACAGGGACACAACTGGCTCCAGGTGGCCTCTGATTGCTGCTTTGGGCTGGGGGAACCAAGGGAATAAGGAGCTGCCTTTGAGGTTTGATCTCCCCTTATTTCCCCCCAGGATCAGGTGTCTGTGTGACAGAGAGGAGGGTATGCAGGGATTGGTGCTATCCTGCTACATTGCTGTAGATGTGTCTACTGAACTATGTCTTAAAAGGCCCCAAATATTCCTCTCTCCAGGAAGAAATGAATCCCAGAGCTGTGGCAGTTTTCCCCTTGCCTGCCAGGTTCTGGGGGATAAGAGCAAGTGGGAGGCACAGAGAGGGTGGGACGGGCAGAGTTCAAACCTTCTCATTATGCTCCAAGATAGAGATCAAAAGACAACTTTACAAATTAATAAGGCCTCCACCTGGGCAGAGCCTCTCCCCAGCATGGATGGGCGGGAGGGGAGCGTGCCATAATGAGCAAACTGCCTCTTCTTCACCAGCCGGTAAGACAGGTTCTGGGCTCCTTGCAAACAAACCCTGTGGCCCAGCTCATTAGAGTTCATTCGTGTTGTTACATATTCATATAGCATTAGCACCATCAGGCCCTGTGTTTAATCAGGCTGCAAACTTGCCTTGATCCTTGCAGGTCTTGGAGGACCTTCCATCAAGCGTATGCCAGAAGCACATGCACCAAATTGTTGGCTTGAGTAAGGAGTGGTCTTGAGATCGTGATAACAGGGCAAGGATCAGAAACCTGACACAGAAACCTGGGTTATCAGAGGAACCTGGATGATAAAGTTATCAAGGACACAAGTTAGTGCTTTGTCAAGGCAGGAGCTTGCCAAGAGCTTCCTGAAAAAGAACAAAAGAGCCATGGTTTATCTGCCTGTGGCATCTGCTTGGTGCTCAGGCACGGTCATGCTGCTCCCAGCTGCTAATCCATAAGCGGTTTCGATTGTGCATCATGGTGTACCATGGAGTGCCAACTCCGTTACTGGATGGGTGCTTCCAAGCAACAGGCTAGAGAATGGCAAGGCAAGTCTGGGATGTGGCCTCTGCTCTGCCTATCCCGGGCAGTGCTGTGAGACAGGCACCACAGGGAACCACTACACAGAGGTTTAGTCCTGACCAGAGGTCAGTGCTGATCCATCGTCAGTGAGGAGACAGGAATTTCCCAGGGTAATTCCTGCTGTAGCAGGAATTCCTGTACAAATGACCTTCGGAAATGGTGCTGTTACCACTGATGAGAAAGTGTGTGAAAGAGGCCAAGCCCACGTGCCTAGCTTTTGGGTGGACAAAATAGAGACATGTCCTTCCCTCCAGCTTCTCTAGCCCTTGGTTTCCCATCTGTCAAATGAAGATAAAGGCAACACCTTTTCTGTTGGAGATAAGCATGGATAAATCCTTAAAGACTGCAAAGGATTCAGAGAAGGGGTTATATAAAGGTGCTTATATTAAGTACCTTACACAGACACACCAGCTCTAAGCTGGGTATAATCTTGTTTATTTAGGTTAGAGCAAAAGACTTGAAGTTAAACTGGCTGGGATCTCATCTGAGCTCCAACAGGATCAGCAGTGGGCAGCTGAGCAAAACTAGGGGACGGTGCTGCCCTTTGCCTCCTTCCTTTTAAATCAGAAAGTTTTAGATACCCTGAAGAGCACTCAGTAGCTGTACCCAGCTAGCCCTAAAGATATTCAGTATCTAGGTTTTTTCCCTGAAGTTCCTGATTCCTAAACATTCGCATCCCTAAATGCACAGCCTCTTTTTAAAGAAACTGTCACCCTTTTGGTGGAAAGGGCAGAGAGTGTGGAAAGCTATTTTTTACTCTAGAAAACTCTATAAACAGAGAAGTCCAGCTACATACAAGGATTGTCTGGGCCAGTGGATGTCTTCTGCAGCTATTGAAACTACGTGCTGGCAGGCTGGCAGGCAGTGACGCTGGCTGGGGCTGCAGGAGGTTAGAGATGCTGGCACAAGCCCTTGGTTATCCTGTTAGAGGGATTAGGAGCAGACTGGGGCTTAATCCACTGCTATGGTGCTGCGATCATTTCTCCTTCCTGCTTGGAGTGGCTGACGTGTGGCAGAATGGGAGGCTTGATCCCACGGGGCAGGAAACCTTCCCAGGACCTGTGCTGTGACCTGAACCACAACTTTGGGCTCTAGGACAGAGCCATGCCTGTGAGGAATGAGGCTGGCTACCTCTGGCAGGGTTTTTTTTTTGGGCTCTTGAAGCTGGAGTGAGGGAGGAAAACCGTGTTGCAAGGAGGGTTGTGGGAGCATTTTGGGTGGGGAATCCCTCTGGGGTGTAACGGCTGACTTTATTATGAGATAAACCTAAGCCAGTGAACTCCTTTATAGAACAGATAGTTCAAACAATAGGAGCTGCTACGAAAAAAAGATCCGTGCAAGGGCTCAGCAGGACTTTGCTGGGGGTGGGGAGGGCATCTTTGCTACCTGATGATGTGGAGTGAGAGATCCTGTGGTTCAGAGGTGAGTGTCTGAGAGGGAGCGGAGGGAAGGAACACAGATCTGTGCTGATACCTGAGCCATCACTGCACACTCATTGGCCATGGGATGCACCCTGGCCAGTTTTATGGCAGATGGGGGCTTTAAGTTTGAACAAGGGGCGGGCTGTGTATTGTTTACCTCCCTTGTTCACAGGAAAACACCTTTGTATAAGCTGGAAATTAAAGAGGATTGCATCAGAGAAACAAGTGGCCCCATCACCTATTTTCCTCTTTATCACCCCAGCTACGGGAACCAGGCTATCTGTTATCAGCACAGCTTGGAAAGGATTGTAGCACAGCAAAGCCTGGCAGATCTCCATGCAGAAGAAAGCAAACCCAGTGGTAAATCCTGCTATAACAAGGCCTAAGTAGTCCCTGCAGAAGGGAGTGAAATTATGCCTGACCTTCGACCTACCCAACTCTTTCAAGTAGAGCCATCCCTTGCGAAAACTTGGCGGCTGTATGAGCTCAGGCGTGGTGTTCGCCTGTGGGAGCTGTCTCCATTCCTTCTTGCTTCTCTGTCCTTGAGAGGTTGTTCCTTTCTCTTCTCTTCTCTTCTCTTCTCTTCTCTGCTTCCCATAACCAGAGCTTCCCACTGCCAGCTGGGACTGCACAGACTCTTCCCAACCCTGGTTTCTCACTGGGATGCCTCTCTATTGCAGGTCTCCATTCACTGATGCCTGCAGGAAGCACCATCCCTATGGAGAGAGCACTGCTCCGCCAGGCCTCCATGACTTGCTTTTTAATATCCTTTCCCATGCGTGTTCCTCAGGACATCGGCATTCATGCCTCTGGGGACAGAAGGAAAACATTTTGCTTTCTGTTTTTAGTGAGGCTGATGCTTTTTCTGCAGCTCCCTCTGGGTCTTGCATTCTCTCTGAGACTAATCCAGGCAGTAGCCCCTCAAAAGGCCGAACAAACACCCTTGTCCTAGTTGCTTATGCACAGCCCTGGGAATCTTGCCCTGCACTCTCCTCCTTCTGACCTTGTTTTCGTCGGAACACCACAGCAGTAATTACCCTGAGGTTGAAGGGTTATTCGAAAGCAAGTACTGTGTCTTGTCTTCTCTTTCCGTTCCAGCTGCTGTTTCTCCCTGCACTGGAGTTTAAACTCTACCTGGAGTTTCCTTTGGGTTTTTATTAATTAAAGGAAATACCACCAGCAAGGGTGATGGATGTAGGTGGGAATATGTGTCCCGTTCCATGTGTTCCTCATGTCCTGGCACTCTGACAAATCACCAGTGCACCAGGACCTGCCGGCAGGTCTGTCCCTGGGGTGTCACTCCCAGTTTGGGTGCTCTCATGGGCACTGGTTGACTGCATCTGAGAAAAGCATTAGCTGGACGCTGGAGCGGACTGGGAAGACTGGTCAAAGTGCATGGCCTGGCTGGGCTGCCCGGCCTGCGGCTGCTGCCGTGGCTGCATTGCCAAAAGCAGTAATGTAGCAACACTTGGGCAGAGTCAACACATAAATATGAGTAGCCCAAGTGTCTGAGGTGGGTTAGTTAATGCTGAAATGGAGGGTTTTGCAAGAAGAAATAAAAATCAGCTTCATATTAGGAGGAGGAGGGCTTTCCATTACAGGGTCAAATGATCCAGCATTCCTGTGCTGTGCAGTGCTCTTTTCCAAAGAATTTGCTGCTGAATATGGATTTAGCCTGAATATGCTTTAGTCTTTCAGGGTTAAATATGTTTCTGCCTTCCAGGGCAGAGCTCCCCACATGGCACCAGTTCCTCTCAATAGCATGGCTGGGCTTTTCCAGCTCTTGGTGGCTGGGCACAGCTCAAAGAGGAGCTAGTTTGTGGCTGAACCAGTGTAGCTGTGGTGTGGTGCTTTGGGCAGAGAACTGTTATGTCCCTCCCAGTCCCTTTCCCGTGTATGCCCAACCTGGATGAAAGCTATTTTCCTCGATGGAGGAAACTTGGGAAAACCCCATGCCGCTGGCATGCTGGATGACAAGGGTGGCACAGGGCACTAGTGTTCCCTGTCCAGCAGAGGGGAAGCCCTCGCCAGCTTTCATCCCATCCAGGGAAAGAAAAGTGGGGTTTGTGCTGCAAAACAGCTCTTCCGCCTGCCAAGTGTTGTCAGCCCCTAAGTACATCCCAGCCCAGCTCTGCACCCTCTGCCTGCCAGGGGTGGGAGCCATGGGCACTGCCAGGCTCAGGAAGTCCCCACCGGCCAGCCGAGGGTCAAGGTCTGGCGTGGGGCGAACCAGCGGACCCCCCGCACTGGAGCATCATCAATTTGCCCGTGGCGGCTCTTACTTCCAGGCTGCTAATGAGGCATCTTTGGCTCTGAGGCCAGTCCGCAACCCTGCCTCTCTCCCTCCTGCTGCCTGCCTGAACCCTACAACCCGGGCTGGCTGCGGTGCTCCCTTTGCTGCCTGCACCCCTAGCGCTGCCTGCACCCTCGAGGGGGCTCCCCCGGGTCGCGGACCCTCGGTGGGGCTGTGCCAGGCTCGGCGGGGCCGGTCCCGGTCCCGGTCCCGCCCCGGGGGCGGGCGGCGGAGCACGTGGGGCCTCCGGGCCGGGCTGAGTCACTGCCCGCCCCGAGCCCCGCGGCGAGCGGAGCGGAGCGGCTCGGTGGGGATCGCACGGATCGGCTCGGCGCGGCTCGGGACGCAACATGAGGATGGCGAGGTTGTTGCGACTGCTGTTGGCCCTGGCGCTGGGGCTCTCGCTGCTGCTGCTCGTGGCCGGTGAGTGCCGGGGAGCCCGGGATGCCGAGGAGCCCGGGATGCCGAGGAGCCCGGGTGCAGGAAAACCTCGCTGCCAGGGAGCGTGGGGTGCTGGAGTGCCGGAGTTCAGAGGTGCCGGGGGTCCCGTGGTACAGGGGAGCCAGGGCGACGAGGAGCCTGAGGTGCTGGGGATCCGGTATCTTGAGTGCAGCGTTGTCCGGTATGCAGGGAATCCGCGGTGCAGGGGAGCGTGAGGGGCAGGGGATCCAGAGTACCGAGGATCTCAGGATGGTGGGGATCTGGAGTGCGAGGGATCCGGAGTGCAGGGCATCCAGGGTGCAGGGGTTGTCCAGTGTGCAGGGGAAGCCGGGATGCTGAGGATCCGCGGTGCTGGGGATCCGGATGCAGAGCGAGAGGATGTGGGGTGCAGGGTGAGCGGGTCCCAGCTGCCGGATGTGGGGTGCAGGGGTGGGAGTGAGAGGGTGCGCAGCCCCAGGGCTGCCGCTGCAGGAGCAGAGGAACTCGTGTCCATGGCCCCGTCCTCGCTCCCGAGCCGTGAGTCGCTCAGCCGGGTTATCCCGTGCTCTCAGGCTGAGATAACCGTGCTCACAATGTAAACAACCTCCCTGGGACCGCCTGGTACTGCGCGCCCGGCTGGCCCAGGGAGTAGCAGCACCATCATCACCCTGTGGGTCATGTCTGGGGCGATTGGTTCCAAAAAGGGATGGAGGAGACCAGAGAAAAGGGGAGCAAAGCCCAAGTGGAGGCTCCAGGCCAAGGGACAAAGGGCAGCAGGAAGAGGTGAGGAAGGCCCTGTTTGTGTTCACTCTCCCTGGGCTGAGGTGCCCTTTTTGCCCTCTCGAGACCTGACCTCCCCCAGCCCTGCTGGGATGAGCTGTCGCAGTATTTGGAGGATGTTATTTTTGCCTTCCAGCCAGGCTGTGGGTTCATATAAGCAAACATTTTCAAAAGCAGTGGCTGATCTTTGTTGCCTTGGTTCCTGAGTGTTCAGTCTGTGACAGCTCTGTCCCCGACCAGAGAAAAATGAGTGTGGAGGATGGAGATGCTGAACTGCTCCGAAACCAGGAGCATCCAAAACTGCTTGCTACAGTGGAAAATGTGACCTGTGTGCCTCACTGCTAGGAAGGGGGCTGGCTACTGAGACCCACCACGTAAGGGATTATTCCTGGGAGGGAATAAAAGGGAGTCCGGTTACTTGGAATAACTGAAGTATAAAACTGGGACCCCTCCTGTCCTGACCTTGGGAGGAGCCCTTGCTGCTTTGCTGCGGTGTCCCACCCCAGACCCTCCTGCGCTGGAGGCAGTGAGGATGCTGGGGAGGACACATTCCTTGGTGCTCCATGCCTGTGGAGGCAGCTGCTGCTGAACAGAGGTCGTTCTGTCTGCAAGGTCTTGGCTGGCTGCCGGGAGAGATCCTTGGGATGGGGAGACTGGATGTGCCTGAGACCTGTGGAGGGGCGTGGGGCAAAGGCATCCCCATTATCAGCAGGAGCCCTCTCTTCCCATGGTGTAGCTCATGGCAGCGCATTGATGGAGCATGAGGTCATGCAGAACAGGCTGGGCAGTGCAGGCAGCAACTTGAACCGCTGCCCAAGTTTTTCTGCCTCCTGAGGCTGAGCTAAGGGAGCTACAGCATCTTTTTGGAAACCTTCATCTGATGTTGGCCTGTCTGCCACCAGTGTGTACCCTACAGATGTGGAGTGTCAGGAAGAGTAGGATTAACTCGAAGGAGTCCTGCTATTATAGGACTAATGAGTAGGAGCTCACTGAGTAGTAGCTTAGGCTAATGAGAACTGCGCTGTTTGGTGTGGGTCTGGGCAGCGAGCCCACAGCTTGTTAACTTCCACCTTCTCCAGGTCATGCAGGTAGTGAAGGGTTATTCCTGGGTCTCCACCTGGGTTCAGCCCTTGCTCTGACTCCTGCAGTGTGGCAGAGAAGAGCCTGCCATCAAGAGATGTGCTGTCCTAGCGCTTGGTGAGGAGTTACTGAGGCTTTCAGCCAGTTCTGTGGAAATCTGATGTAGGTTTATGGAGAATGTTGCCATCTTGCAGCTTTTAGGGCAGAATTAATTAAGGGTGGGAGGAATTTCAGCCCAGCTCTTGCAATCTGATTCAACCCTGCAATGGGGAGCAGAAGGTTGATGGGTGCGGCGGGCTGACTTCACTCACTCCCCTCCTCAACAGGATAGGGTGGGAAAAAGAAGGCAAAGATCCAGTGTGGGTCCTTCCCATAGGCTGCAGTTCTTCGTGAGCTGCTCTGTTGTGGGTCCTTTCCATGAGATAAAGTCCATAAGGAAGAGACTGTTCCAGCCTGGCATCCTCTGTGGGCTGTGGTGTGGATATCTGCTCCCCTGTGGTCCTCCACAGGCTGCAGGGAGACAGATCTTTTCCATGGGCTGCAGTGGAATCCCTGCTCCAGCACCTGGAGCACGTCCTTCTCCTCCTTATTCTCTGCAAGTGAATAAGGGGGTGTCTGCAAGGCTGTTTCACATTTTTCTCACTCCCTGCCCACAGCTGCTGTGCAGTGCTTTTTACTTTGTCTTGGGTTTATTATCACAGAAGCAACCCGACTGTTGGTGATGGGCATGGCTTTGGGCAGCAGAGGGTCTGTTTTGGCATTGTCTGGGACTGGCTGTCTCCAACATGGGAGCACCTCCTGGTGTCTTCTTGGAGGAGCCACCCTTCCAGCCTCTTGCCACCACCACAGCCTTGCCACATAAACCTTATACCATGGGAGATGCTGGAAGTGGATGAACAGGCAGAGAAGATGGTGCAGCCCTACCAGTTCCCTGGGGGAACCTGTCTGTGAGCTGGGGCTGCCTTGTGGGAGCTGCTTGGAGACTGATGAAAGTCTGGCAGATGTTCTGCAGGGATGGACTCTGTACTCCCTCCCTGCATGTCTCCAGCATCTGGGAACTGAGGCATACAGGCTCCCCCTACAATTTTTTTTGCTTGTGTTCTTACAAGTACAAACTTTCATGAGCAAAACGTAGCAGTGGCACCAGCCCCTTTCCCTTGAATGATCCTGTCCTGCTCATGCCCAAGTGCACCTCAGCCTGGCCATCCCTGCTTCCCAGCCAAATGTCAGAGACATTTGATGCACCAAAGCCCTGGGTTTCCCCTGTCCTCCCTTTGATGTGCAGGCTCTGTTAAAACCCTTTTTTAATGTGCCAGAGCAGAGCAGGTCCTTGCTGCTCTCTCGTGCTCCTGGTCTTAACCATCACTCTTGAATGTCAGCAGCCCTGTGCAGGATCCAGCAGTTGGTCCCTACCAGGTGCTCCCCTCCTCGTGGAATCTGCAGCAGACTAGTTCCTGCTTTTGGGTGTGCATCCACGGGATTCTGGTGGATGCCTGCCTCGGGATGGTCTGCAGTGACACATGGCTTTACTCCCAGGTGACTTCTGCGATGTGAACCACTGTCAGAATGGGGGCACCTGCCTGACTGGGATTAATGAGGCCCCCTTCTTCTGCATCTGCCCTGAGGGCTACGTTGGGATTGACTGCAATGAGACGGAGAAAGGTGAGGAGCTGACCCTCTCCTGGGTGCTCCATGAAGGCCAGGAGCTTTGCAGGAAGTTAGTATGCCCGTGCTGTGGTCCTGCACCACTGCCCCTGGGGTCCGGCCTTGCTGATGGCGGATGGACACATAGAGTGGAGATCCAAGCATGGATATGGTGACGGGATACACCTGGGGGGAATGCAATGTCTTTGGGGATTGGCAGCCCACTGGATGCTCTTATTTTCCACCTGTGCATTTATTACAGCTGTATTTTCCCCTTCCCAGGCCCCTGCCACCCCAATCCTTGCCACAACAATGGCGAGTGCCAGCTGGTCCCAAACCGAGGGGACGTCTTCACTGACTACATCTGCAAGTGCCCCACGGGGTACGATGGGGTGCACTGCCAGATCAGTGAGTATGGTGCTGTGAGGGGGCCAGGGGAAGCTGCTTCTCCACTAAGGCTTGGAGTCCCTCTGGACAATTCTGGGCTAACAACTGGAGGGTGTTTGCAGCTGTGACTGTGTGGGGCACCAGCTTCTGTCAGGGACCATGGGCTGTTTTGCAACTTGCAGGGTGGAGGGAAGGACCATGGCACAGGGGCAGGCTGTGTCTGAGCCTTGTTCTGCATCTCTGGAGGGACACAGTGCCTCGAGTAATGAGACAAGGGATACCTCAAGGCTCAACCTGCTCTGTGTGGGCTCCCAGCCTTGAGTGTCCCAGTGCACTCCTGTGATTGCACTCAGTGGGGATGTGGTGTAGACGGCTCCTTGGGTTAGAGCTTCAACCTGTGCACCCTATCATCAGGGGACTCTGCCATGGCCCTTGCAAAGCCATGGCCCTCCCCTCTTCCCGCTGCACCAAATGAGGGGTCTCCTCTCCAGGATTGATTCTGGGATCACCTCCTGAGCTCCCCCACTCTGTCTCCTAGACAAGAACGAGTGCTCCTCCCAACCTTGCAAAAATGGAGGCACCTGCCTGGACCTGGATGGTGACTACACCTGCAAGTGTCCTTCTCCATTCTTGGGGAAGACCTGCCACGTCCGTAAGTCCCTGGCACTAGCTGTACAGAATTCCCTTTCCTTCCCTGTTCCCCGCTATTCTGTCTGTCATTGCCAGTGTGCCAAGGAGAGGTCTCACCAACTGGGTTAGGGGATCTGAAGGGCAGCTATGGGTGCTGGTGTGCTGGCTGCCCTTGATGCCAGCCAACCTGGTCCTAATGGAGGGAACATCCTTGGGAAGGTGCTGTCTCCTCTCTGGGGTGGCCCCCAGATGGCCCTTTCACCCCAGACCTCTGTACTGTGAGGGGGACAGATGGATGGTGTGGTTTTGGATGAGGGCTGACAAGCAGAGGACACCCTGGGGACAACCAGATCCTAGGACTGGCCTCCATTTCCTTCTCTGTCCCCAGACAAGAAACAAATGACCTCTAGTTCTGCTCCCTGGTTACTGTCTCTCTTTGGCCCTGATCTTCCCATTGTCCCCAGGCTGTGCTGTTCTCCTGGGCATGGAAGGAGGAGCCATCTCTGATGCCCAGCTCTCGGCATCCTCTGTTTACTACGGCTTCCTCGGCCTCCAGCGCTGGGGACCAGAGCTTGCCCGCCTCAACAACCATGGCATTGTCAATGCCTGGACCTCCAGCAACTATGACAAGAGCCCCTGGATCCAGGTACCTGCAGCAGGACTGGGAGCACCAGCATAGAGAGCAGCCCCGGTAGCCGTGGCTGATCTTGCAGCACTGCTGTCATGTGATTTCCCTGCTCCCGGTGGCAAATGCGGGGCTAAATTTCTGCAGCAAGGGGCATCTTGGGATGTGCCTGGAGAAGGCAAGTCTGTTGGAAGAAGCTGGGAACCTGGGATGGTGATCCCTGGTCTGCCCACCGTGGGATGCAGGGCTGGAGGGATGGAGGGCTTTTGCCTGAGGGAAGTCATAGCGCCCTGGGCATCCTCTCTCCCCGTCCCAATGCTGAGTGTAAGCCCGCCTTCCCATCCAGGCTTGGTGGTGCTGGTGGGTGCAGGGGCTGTGCACCCTCTCTGTGCTGTGCCTTGTTCATCCTCCTCCCCTCCACAGGCCAACCTGCTGCGGAAGATGCGGCTGAGCGGGATCATCACGCAGGGCGCGCGCCGCGTGGGGCAGCAGGAGTTCGTCCGCGCCTACAAAGTCGCCTACAGCCTGGATGGGCGGGAGTTCACCTTCTTCAAGGATGAGAAGCTGGATGTAGACAAGGTGGGCTGCAATGCTCTGCATAGGGGGTGTCCCAGCTCCCCCCACTCCATGCTGGAGTCGCTGTGAGCTGCATCCCAAAGTGTCCCCGTGTGTGGAAAAATGCTTTTGACCTGGGCCAAAGCCGTGTTGAGAGCCATCCTAGTAGTGAGATGGCACAGGCAGTTCCAGTGCCGAGAAGTGCTCTCTGCCTCTGTTTAATTGACCATAATAAGCATAATCAAAGAAGCGGCACTGACATATTTAGGTCATTCAGATAATATCTTTATCACTGACACACTGGGAACTGGGCATGGTCTGACAGTGCTACTGAACAGCTTGGGTGGCTTATGTGTCTGCACTAAGCACTAGTTGAGAGTGTGTCTCAGAGCAGAAATACTCATAGATTGCAGTGCTCTCCACTCTCAGTTCTTTATGGTAAATGTCTCCTGGTGGATTTTTGAGCATCCAGGAAATGGTTGTGAGTATCTGCTTTGCTTAACAAAAATGAAAAATTCCTCTTGTTTCTGCAGCAGTGGAAAAAAATGCATGAAAACATGACCTGACTCTATTTGTTGTGTTAAAGAAAGAAGCGAGTTACCTCTGTGCTTTTTTTCATAATTTGTGGAGCATTGTGATAGTGGGAGGGAGTGGATGTTGCTGCATATGTGGCTCTGTGGGGGTGAGGATGAATTAGAAAGTATTGCAAAGCTCTGTTGAGAGTGTTGAAGCTGCTGCAAAGTCACGCACTGCTCCAGGGCAGGAGAGCAGAGCCCAGCTTTCCCCTCTTTTACTCATGAAAACATCCTCCTCTGCCTCCTGCCAAAGCTTTCTGTATTCCAGGGCTGTGCTGTGGGGACATCTGCAGCAGGAGGCACTGTGAGACAGGGAATAGCTGGGAGCTAAAAATCCTGGGAAAAGGCAGCCCTATTGCCACTGGCAATGCTAAGGTCTGTCTGTCTGCTGTGCAAGGGATTTGATGCAGGAGGCCGTGGGAAGGCTGGGCCACTCAGCCCTGCTCACTGTTGCAGGTTTTTGAGGGGAACATGGACTATGGCACCATGAAGACCAACATGTTCAACCCCCCCATCACGGCCCAGTTCATCCGCATCTACCCCGTGATGTGCCGCCGGGCCTGCACGCTGCGCTTTGAGCTCATCGGCTGTGAGATGAACGGTAAATGTTGGTGGCTCTCCCCTCCCCAGGGGCCGCAGGGTGACATGGAGCAGGGCATCACCCCTTGTCCTGTTTCTGATCACCCAGCACAAGGGATTTGTCAGTGCTTGTTTTTCCTGAGGCTGGTGCCTGGAAATACCCTGGGTGCGTTTGGGGAGCACAAGCTGTTAATCCCACTGGCTCAGCCAGCTTGAGCTGCATTCTCTTGCTGCTAACACCTCTAACACCTTCCAAGCCAGGACTTTTTATTGTGACCCCTCCCTGTCAGCTCCAGCTGTGAACTGGCTGCTTTTCCTGCCGGGGAGCTTGAAAAGCACCAGAGGATCAAAGTACTCTGGGAAATGTGAGGGGTGAGCCCTTTCCCTGTGCCGCCCACATTCCTGCTCTGTGGCACATCTCCAGCAGCCGAGTGGGACTCATGTGTCTGTGTGGGAGTGGGATGCTGTGGGGACTTGGGTCCTATCCTGCTGCTATGCGGGTGTGGCACCATCCATGATGTTGGCTGGGGATGTCTTTGCATTGCTCTCTTCGCTCATGAAAACACCCTCCTCTGCCTCCTGCCAAAGCTTTCTGTATTCCAGGGCTGTGCTGTGCTGTGCTGTGCTGTGGGGACATCTGCTTGTCTTTGCAGCAGGAGGCACTGTGAGACAGGGAATAGCTGGGAGCTAAAAATCCTGGGAAAAGGCAGCCCTATACCTCTGCTGAGCATTTCCCTGCCTGGCCCTGTTGCTGCTCCAGGCAATGGAAACATGGGAATGTGGGGATGGCTTCTTGGCAGGGCTGCGGGGTTTTGCTCGCGTCGGTGCTGTGGACTCTTTCCCTTTCACTGCCTGTGTAAACTGTTGTGTTACAGTGTATTTCAACACGGCAGGTTGCTCGGAGCCTCTGGGCATGAAATCCCGCCTGATCTCCGACCAGCAGATCACAGCCTCCAGCGTCTACAAGACCTGGGGCATCGATGCCTTTACCTGGCACCCCCATTACGCTCGCCTGGACATGACGGGCAAAACCAATGCCTGGACCGCGCTAAACAACGGCCAGTCCGAGTGGCTGCAGGTGGGTCTCTGGGCCCTCCCTCTGTATCTCCTCCCCAGCTTCTCCAGCTGTGTCTGGGGCCACTTCATGTGCCTGGGGTCACCTCCTGTGCTGAGGTGGCTGGAAGGAGGATGGGCACCCCTGATGGGGTGGGCAGAGCACCTTGCTGTGGGGCACACGGCCCGGCAGCACACTCCCCGAGCTGGGGACACAGGGGCAGGTCAGGATGGGACCACAGTCACTGGTTTTAACAGCAGTCCTGGAGCTCTGGGTCAATGCCCATAGGGACAAGGTGGTGCTGTCTCTGTACCTCGTGGGTACATCAAGCATACAACACCCCAACTCTGCATCACCCCTTGAGGAAATGCCATCCCAGCCTGAGACGACTGTCCCATGACCCTCTGGCTGCCCAGAACACCATGTTTCTGTTTTGCAGAAAAAAAATCAGGTTTGCTTTTCTCTTCTCAGTCTGGAATGGAAACAAATAGTTTTGAAATTTCCTTCTCGGTTTCCTTTCCTACCCTGTTTTTATACTTTTCACATGATTCACATGACATAATAGGACAAAGCAGTTTAGATATTTGTCCCGCTTTTTATTTGGGAAATGATTAAAAGCAGCTGTTTCACAGCCCTAAATAAAGCAGCTTATCATGACGTTGGCTGTTGGGGTCAGGATGACACGCTGAGTTGGGCTGTTGCACCACAGACCACTGTTTGTGTCTGTGTGTATAGATTTACATATAAACTCAGGATTTATATTGTATAGCTGGAACTGCCCTTGATGAGCATGGAAAAAGAACTAAATTAAGGAGACTTTCAACTCCTTTCCTGGTTTACCCTGCGCCAGCAGCAGTAGCGCAGCGTGGCAGAGTAAAGAGAATAGAAACCATCTCACTTAGAACCCAAATGTCAGCCTGTGCTGAACGGCATATTTTCTCAGCAAGAACTGCTTTCCAGTGGAAATGCATTTCCTCCGGGAATCCTTAATTTTTTTTGAATGGAGATTTTTTGCCATCATTCCCACATTGACATTTTCAGCAAAAAATGTGGAGATGGCGGGAGTGGGCAAGGGCACTGAGGCGGTGGGTTTGTGCCCACTTTAGATTGCCTTGAGAAATGCTGTGAGTGTTGAAGGATCAAATATATCACAGCAGTGTTTTATGTGTTGCCTGGCA
>NW_024104919.1:0-112419 GCF_003945595.2 Pipra filicauda
AAGGATGAGGCAGATCAGAAAGACTGGGGCAGCACAAAGACATCTACAAGGGAGAGAGACAGCATCTGAAAGGCACTCCTTGCTGCCCTATGAGCTGGTGCCGTGGGCTCTACAACTGCTGCCTGCAGTCAGCTTGGAAGCTCCGGCAGTTTTAACAGGAGGTTTGTCTGCAAACAAGATGCAGAGACGTTACGATGATGGATGCGGGTATATTCCTGACCTAGGCTCTCCAGAGGGAGATTTGCTGTCTCCTCATGGGCCATAGAGGCTTTTAGTATGGGATGAACTTCACTTGGTCTCCCCAAGCTCATGTCCAACCTGTTCCATGGCCTCTGACTGCGATCTGCTGTCCACCTAGCTTCAGCCCCCCTCACAACCCTGGGGACTCCTTGGAGATGAATGGCTGCTGTGCCAGCACCTACTGCTCCAGGAAGGGAGTGCAAGGGGAAGATGCTACACTCGCAGGTGCAAAGAAGGTTCATTTTGCCATGGGATCCCAGGAGGTCACCATGCACATCGTCAATGGGGTCTGAAAAAAGAAAACTTACAGATGTTGAGGCAGCTGAGCTCATCAAGCACATGTAGAAAAACTCCTGATTTCAGTATGGCTGGCTCTTTTGAAATGCCCCAGGAAGGAAGATTTGGTCTCAGGCATCATCAGCCCCATTGGCCAGTCTAGACAGAACTGCCTGGACTTGAATCAGAAGTTTGTGGATAAGAGATTTAGCTTCATTTAGCTAGAAATGGGATATCTCTCTCCAGTGAGCCAGCTGCTTGCCATTCCGTTAGTCCCTGACCACAGGCAGCACTGAATCTGTGATCTCTCCCCCTCCAGTTTCTCAGAGTCCCTGGGTAACCCTGAAAGCACTGCTTCAGTATCAGCTTCTGCAAGAGGCCTTCCAAAAAGCAGCTAGGGGATTAGGTGAGGGGAAGAACCAGAAAATCGCACACATTCTTCCCTGGGTTCGTGAAAGACAATAAGAAAGAAATACAAGACCCCCAAAAGCAAGTCCACTTGATGGGAGCGGCAGGTGAGCATCTCTGGTTCAGTAGTGATACGACGCACTCAACTGCAGCTTGCAGACAAGAATCCTGAAACCTTCCAGTAGCCAAGATTGCCACCTGATCCCAAGGTCCCCTGTCCTCTGCCCCATGCATTTCCACGGGACCAAAGCCCCTATGCACAGCAAAAGGAGAGTATGTGAATGTACACACATGGTAACTTGCTCCTGGCCTTTTCAGCCTATGGAGGAAGACAACTTCCCTCATTAGAAAATGAAGCAGGTCTGACCTGGACTTTCTCAAAACACTCTAAAGCCAGAGGCAGGTTTCTCCCACAAGCGACAGCAAAGCCCTCCTCCTGCCCATGTTGTTTGGGAAATGGCACAAGAACCAGGAGAATCACAGAGAGATTCACACCTTCAGAGACACCAGTGAGTGCAGCCCCTCCTGACATCATCCGCGCAGAAGCCTCCAGCCCTTGGGATGACTTTGCCTCCTAACAGAGGTGCCAGAGCATCTGATCTGGATTTACCAGGCCTGCCTTAGTACCAGGCCACAATAATTGTCGCAGCATCCCAGCCTTTCCTTGCTCGAGCCAGTCTGGTTATAGGTTGTTTGGATCTCCACCTCCACATTGCAGGGGACTTGAACACCACTGATCACATCCACTTCTACCTCTGACCTGAAGGGAGAGGAAGATTTCCCCGTTTGCTGTTGTGGCAAGTGGCGCCTCTCTGCAAGAGATTTCATCTCCGGCTCGGGGCCCCTCTGCACTGGCCAGGCTCACTCCATGCTGCTGGACCTCTCCCAGCCCCTCTAAGCAGGGCTCCGCTCAAGTCTTCGTAACAACTCCCCATTCCTCAGAATAGCTTGGCACTCCTGTAGCAGTTTGGGTGGGGAATGCCAAACTCACACCAACGAATGGCTCTGTCCAATCACCTGAGGAGCAGCAGGTACCACCCAGTGCGGAGGTCAGCGCTTGAATAAAGACCTCCCCAACTTTTCTGGGTGCAGCTGGTAAGGCGATTTTGTTATAAAAGTAGCGGGGCAACTGAACTGCTTAAAGGGAGGAACAAAAGGGCACAAAAAGCACTGCGCAAAATGGCTCCAGCCTTAAATAACGTGGGTAAGGAAGGCACTGGAACAGAAGATGGGGTTTAGGCGGAGCATGCAAATTACAACCAGTCATAGGAGATGGGGGCTGAACATAACCCTATACGGTACTGCGTCAAGTATCAACCAATGAAAGGACAGAACATACACACAGTACAATACAATACAACAACTTCTATGCAAAATCTACAATTTCCTTATTAATTACACATTTTTAGACTGCCACAACCCAGCCTGCCCCATGCAGAGCCCTGGGGGTGGCTCCTGCTACACCCAATGCCAGAAGAACACCACAGGAGACCCTGGGGAGGGAAGAAGGGAAGGAAAGAAGGAAATCTCAGTGCTATGGATCTGGAGCAGCTGGGGGAACTCCAGTGCCTCCCAAGACGCCCTGTCAGACACGTGAGGAACTGCAGAGTCGAGAGCTCTCCCCACGCACCCCTACGGCCCGCTCCAAAATAAATACCGTTGACTGCCCAGGGAAGGTCCCCTTCAGAGTAGCGACACCATCCCCGTAGCCCCTTGCTCTGGATTCCCCCGCCCATTCCTGGCCTCACCCCTTTGTGCCCAGAGCCCACTAGCTTTGAGCTACAGGGAGCAGAGGGGCTCTGTTGCCACCCTGTCAGGCGGCGTGAGCTGTAGAACAGCTCCAGTGGCCAAGTGCAGGGCTGAGCTCTCCATGGGACTGTGTCTGGCTTCAGGCAGTTTTCTGACAGGGAATGGGACTATTCTAGCCCAAAGGGAGCAATCAGGATCCAACATCTGCTTTGTTTAAGGCTGTCAGGAGCCTTCTTGGTCGCTTATCCTTTGATTTTTGTCCAAATCTTGAAGTGGTTTTGATGAGGTACAAAAATGAGGGGCAGAAAGCATGCCTTCCTCCCCCATAGACACTGTTTCCCCTCAGATCAGGGGGATCAGACCAAACCTCTGGTGGGAGCTGTTTTATTAAGCTTGTCAGACCTTGAACATCAGGGGAGCTGTGTACAGCTCGTGGCAGCAGGTGCTGGGGCCTTGGCCAGTGTCACCTGGAAGGGGAAAGGAGGAAAGGGGACCAGCACGGATCCCTGCTGCCCTGCATATCCCCTGAGCCAAGGGACACTTATGGACAGTTGTTCTGCACCTCCCCCTGTCCCCTTTGGGTCAGGGCTATCACCTGACACTGCGGTGACAGACGGGTTCCTCAGGATATCCTTGGCAGAATGATGACGGCACTGAGTCATAGTGTAGTGGTTTGGACTTTGTTTTCCCCCAGAGGCTAAAGAAAAGTGGTAGACCCCAAGGGGTGGAAACCCTTGGAAATTTTGAAGTTCTGCCCAATGGGCGCTCCTGCAAAAATGTAAACATATCACAACCAGACCGGAAGAGAAGAGTTGTAGTTTGGGTTGTTGTAGGAGAGGTGGCCATGTTGTAGAGCCACGAGGAAGGGGCTCTAAGCCCCTTGGGCCCTCTGGGGCCTCCCAGCCCTTGGCTGGGGGGCTGCAGGGACCCGGAACAGCATAAAGCTGGGCTAGGTGCCTGTAGTTATGCCGGGAGATGTTTTCTCCATGGACGCAGAGCAGCAGCTGACGCTGACCAGAGAAACGGTGGCAGAGAGCCAGAGATAAGGACCTGAACCAGAGGAGCAGCAGAAACAACATGCAGCACCGCAGAGAAGACTCCTGGAAAGGGAGGAGAAAGAGAGCCAGCAACTGAGACAGAGAGTTTGGGGTAAGACTGTACCAGATTCCCCAAAACTCCCTTGGAGACCCTCTTGGAGGAGAGGGACATAGACTCCTATTAAGGAGAAAAGTTTTAGACATGCAGCACTGGAGAGAGAGGAGCTAAGAAGCTCAAAAGAGCATCCTGGAGCTGGACTGGGACAGCCAGATGGAATGCAGGGGGAGTTGACCTTGGCTCCCCCCTTGCACTGCTGCCACGGTGGCAGCCTGAGAGACAGGGCACAGAGGCCCTGCAAGAGATACCAGACCGTCACGAAGACCCCCCTGTGTCTCGTGATATGACCGTGGTGAAACGACCTTGTCTGGGGTTACGAAGCCCACGGAAGACCCCTTTGCCTGTGTCAAGGGGGCCGAGGGAGAGTTTGGATACCTCCCATGTGAGTGCTGGCAGAAAGCCAGCTATCAGCTGCTGCATGTGGAGAAGACAGACAGACTGCTGCCTCAGAAGATGCTGCTGCTTAAGGACTGGAAGGGAACTGTCCTTCTTTCCCTCCTGGACTTTTTATTTGGAGGGGAGAAGAGATCTGATCCATTGTAAATACTATATGTCATGGTAGAGATAGTTTGTGATCGTGTGTATAATGTGATATGGTATTTATTTGTATAGTCATTGTAATATATTCCCTTTCCCCCACTTTGAGTCTGGTGTGTTTTGTCTGAAAAAACCCATCTCACATTAGGTTGAGATGTGGGAGGGGGGATGGAGCTAGGGAATTGGATTTTGGGACTATCTCAAACCATGACACCCACACAAAAGAACCAACCAGCAGATCCACATTCCAAACTGAAGACCCTCCAAAGGCTGTGGGGGGGTGTGGGGTTTTTTTAACTCTCTCCTCAGAAATGGGAGGCACTGCCTGGAGGATGCCACTTGTCCCTGCATGGTCCCAGTTGCTCCCAGTATGATCCCACTATGAGTCCAGTCACCTCCAATGATCCCAGTAAATTCCAGACACTTCCAGTGGATTCAATGAATCCAGTTTGATCCCAGTCATCCCCAGTATGGTTGCAGTCCCTCTCCCATACTCCCAGTATTATTGCAGTCATTCCCAGTCTGGTCCAAGTATGAGCCCAGCAGGGGCCCAGCTGCTCCCACTCTGATCCCAGTTGCCCCCAGTGTGGTTGCTCCAGGATGGATCAGGAATGGGGACCCCTCTGTGCCCCCCCCTTGTGTCACCCTGTTCTGGGAGAGCTTTGGGGGGACATCTGCACCCCAACACGGCATCCAGCGCATCCCAAAGTGTGCAGGACCCCCTTAAACCACCCCACAGCCCCCAAGGAACCTCCAAACCAACTCAGAGTCCACCCAGAACTCCACCTAACCCTTTTCTGGGGGGACTTTCATGGACTCTGGTGTTACTGGGAGCCTCCCCTGGCTGCACGTGAGGAGCTCTTGGGTGAGAGGGGGTGTTGGGAAGGGGGGGGTCGGTGAGTCAGAGGGGATAAAAGGGGTGGTGGGACCCCAAGACTGAATGGGAGAGGAGTGGGACCCCCCAAAAGTGGAGAGGGAGGGAGGCTGAGAATTGGGGGATGATGGGAAAGGGGTGGGAGAGGTCAGAAGAGGGGGAAAAAGGGGAGGGTGGGACCCCCAAACTGAGCATGAGGGAGGTGGGGATTGGGGGAATGATGTGTATGGGGTGGGAGAGGGGGAAAAAGTGGGGGTTGAGACCCCAAACTAAACATGAGGGGGCTGGGGCTTAAGGGGACCATGGAAAAGTGGGAGAACCAGGGAGAGGGGTGGAAAAGGGGGGTGGTCTGGAGGGATGGACAGTCCCATGGGGGTCTTTGGGTACTGGAGGGTTGGGAAAGGGGGGTGGTCCCCCTGAGCTCCCAACTTCCTCTGGGGTACTGGGGGCTGCTGGATCCAATCTCAGCCTTGCATTGTGCCAACAGTTGAAATTTAGAGCAATTCTAGAGGGGGGACTGAACCACGTTTGTCCCCCAGGCTTTAATGATGGCAAATCAGATCTATTGATAGAAAATGAATTATTTATTTTTGCAAATGATGACACAGAACAGAATTATTTAGTGAACAGTAGAAACACTAAAACTACCAGTAGTACAGGATAAGATAGGACAGGGCACAACACTAAAGCAATTGCTGAAGCAATTCTACTAAAGGTGGCAAACAAGCAAGAATTCTTAATTAGAGATGGATGGAACTCCCCCAGAGCAGCGCTCGTGGGGAGATCTCTGCTCTCAACCTCCAGCAGTGACCTTGGGGGGTCCCCAGCCAAGGCAGGAATCTCCACACACCCCCAAGAAGGGTTCTGTTGGAAGAAGCTGCCCCTGGGAAAGGGGACTGGCCCTTTCTGGTAGAAACCCAGGGACTGACAGTCCTTGGACTCCAGGGCTTCCCTCACCATCAGGGGCTTCATTTGGGGTCAAACCAGTCTGGGGTCCAACATCTCCTGCCTTGTCCCGGCCCCCTCTCAGCTCAGCACTGACCCCTTTGCAAATGGGGCATTGTCTTGGGGCCATTGCAGGGGGGATGTCCTGCCCCAGTGTCCCAGTGTTCCTTTAATTGCCAGAGGCCCTGCAGTGTCCCAGTGGCCCCTTGATTCCATGACCTTCTGAAACACCTCAGGCTTCCTTTGGTTCCATGAGGCCC
This sequence comes from Pipra filicauda, assembly GCF_003945595.2. Classification (NCBI taxonomy): domain Eukaryota; kingdom Metazoa; phylum Chordata; class Aves; order Passeriformes; family Pipridae; genus Pipra; species Pipra filicauda. The sequence goes on from NW_024104919.1 coordinate 6,445, forward strand.
CCCTGTCACAAAGGCCCCTGGATTCCATGAATTCCGCAGTGTCACAAGGTTCCTTTTTTTCCATGGGGCCCTGCAGTGTCCCAATTGTGCCTTGACTCCAGGAGTACCCAAATTCTCCCCGGGTTCCTTTGGTTTCAGGAGGTCCCGCAGTGTCCCAGCGGCCCCTTCATTCCAGGCAGGCCCAGGGAGACGAAGGCAAAGACGGAGCCCCGACCCCCGTCAGCATCTTGGGGGGGCGGGGGGGCAGGACCCGGGAAACGGCGGCGGCTGCTGGGAAGGGACTGGGACGGACTGGGATGGACTGGGATGGACTGGGATGGACTGGGATGGACTGGAATGGACTGGGATGGACTGGGATGGACAGGGATGGACTGGGACAGACTGGGATGGACTGGGACACCGAGATACACCGGGACGAGGACTGGGACCCAGTAGGACCCCCCGGGAGCAGGATCTGAGCACACTGGGACCCTCCAGGACCAGAACTGGGGCAACAGGGATCATACTGGGAGCAACTGGGACCACACTGAGGCCTACTGGGAGCAACTGGAGGCCACATAGGATATAGTGGGAGTGCCTTGGAGTCACTGGAATCATACTGGTGGAAACTGGAATGTTACTGGGGCATCTGGGAGTGACTGGGAAGGACTATGAGCATGCTGGGGGCTCTACTGGGATATACTGGGAGTGTCTGCAACCATGGTGGGGGTGACTGGGACAGTACTGGGAATGACTGGGACTACGTGAAGGGGAATTAGGACCAGGCTGGGGGCAACTGGAAGGAACTGTGAGTGACTGGATCTACAATAGAAGCAACTGGGATTGAATGGGACTGTCAGGAGGGAAGACCGGGATCATACTTGGAGTGACTGGATCTGTGCTAGGGGCAACTGGGAGCAACTGGGACCATAATGGGATCAACTGGGATCATACTGGGATCACGGTGGGAGAAGCTTGGCCCATGCTGGGAGCAACTGAGACCACACTGAGGGTGACTGGGGTCATACTGGGATCATACCAGGAGTGAGTGGGATCATGTTGGAGGTGATTGGGATCGTACTGGGAGCAACTTGGAGTGCACTGGGGATGACTGGAAGTGGCTGTGAGCAACTGGAATCATGCTGGAAGCTTCTGGGGGCAACTGGGAATGAATGGGACCACATGGAGAAAACTGGGAGCAACTGGGAGAGACCAGGAGTGACTGGGATCATCCTGGGACTGACTGGGCGCTGAATCCGAAAAATCGGTCCGAGAAACTGCTCAGAGACTTTTTTCTCTTTAAGCAGCCAGGTATTTGTTTATTCAACGTTGGGAGCAAGCCAGCTCGCGCTGGACAAACTTGCTCCAAGGCTTCACACAAAATCAGCATTTTTATACAATCTTCAGCTGGGATTAAATGCATATTCAAGTGATTCCAACATCTCTCTCTGCATATTAAGAATAGGTGGAGTATAGGTGGAGCTCAGGCGGGGCTTGGGGCGGTGCTTCTCTTGGCCCTCAATCCTGAGGGGACTTCCACTCTTCCTCCATGGCTCTGGGGGCTTCAACTCATCTTCCTCAGCTTGACCTTCCTTCTCTTCCATTGTTCTTGACCCGCTCCCTGAAGCTTGGAAAAAGCCCTGGCTCCCGGCCTATTCCTCCTCTTCCAATGTCTCCCTGATCCTGCTGTCTCTCTAATTTATCCCCTCTAGGCCTAGGACATGTTCCTGTACTATTCTCTGAAGCTTTGCTCCAGTCAGTAGAACAGAACGAGCACAGATGGTCTTGGCTGTTGGGAGCTTGTTAGCAGGCCCAAATTTCTTCGTGAACTCTTTTGGGCCTGGCCTCCTGTTTCACCAGGGACACAGCCCGGGCCCAGGGGTTCCCATTCCCATTCCACAGGTTTGCATTCCTGTTCCAGGTGTTCCCATCCCATTCTAGTTGTTCCCATCCCATTCCAGGTGTCCCCATTCCCATTCCAGGAGTTCCCATTCCCATTCCAGGAATTCCCATTCTCATTCCACGGGTTTGCATTCCTGTTCCACGTGTTCCAATTTCCTTTCCAGGTGTTCCAATTCCCTTTCCAGGTGTTCCATCCCATTCCAGGTGTCCCCATTCCCATTCCTATTGTCCCTCCTCCCATTCCTGGTGTTCCCATCCCACTTCTGTTTTCCCCATTCCCAGTTCCTGATGTCTCCATTCCCATTCCTATTGTCTCCATTCCCATTCCTATTGTCCCCATTCCCATTCCAGGTATTCCCATCCCACCTCTGTTTTCCCTATTCCCATTCCAGGTGTCCCCATTCAAATCCCAGATGTTCCCATTCCCATTCCTGGTGTCCCCAACCTGCTCCCAATGTTCCCATTCCCAATGTTCCCATTCCCAGCCCAGGTGACCCCATTCCCATTCCTGATGTCCCCATTCCCATTCCAGGTGTCTCCATTCCAATTCCAGGTGTTCCCATTCCAGGTGTCTCCATTCCAATTCCAGGTGTTCCCATTTCCATTCCTGGTGTCCCCATTCCAATTCCAGGTGTTCCCATTCTTTATGTCTCCATTTCAATTCCAGGTGTTCCCATTCCAGGTGTCCCCATTCCAATTCCAGGTATTCCCATTCCAGGTGTCTCCATTCCAATTCCAGGTATTCCCATTCCAGGTGTCTCCATTCCCATTCCAGGTATTCCCATTCCAGGTGTCTCCATTTCAATTCCAGGTGTTCCCGTTCCCATTCCTGGTGTCCCCATTCCCATTCCAGGTGTCTCCATTCCAATTCCAGGTGTTCCCATTACAGGTGTCTCCATTCCAATTCCAGGTGTTCCCATTCCAGGTGTCTGCATTTCAATTCCAGGTGTTCCCATTTCCATTCCAGGTGTCCCCATTCCCATTCCAGGTGTTCCCATTCCAGGTGTCTCCATTCCAATTCCAGGTGTTCCCATTCCAGGTTTCTCCATTCCAATTCCAGGTGTTCCCATTTCCATTCCTGGTGTCCCCATTTCCATTCCTGGTGTCCCCATTTCCATTCCAGGTGTTCCCATTCCAGGTGTCTCCATTCCCATTCCAGGTGTTCCCTCCCCATTCCACGTGTCCCCATTCCCATTCCTTCTGCCCCCATTCCCATTCCTAGTGTCCCCAGTCTGTTCCCAATGTCCCCATTCCAATTCCAGGTCTTCCCATTTCCATTCCTGGTGTTCCCATCCCATTGCTTTTGTCCCAATCCCATTCTTTATGTCTCCATTCCCATTCCAGGCATTCTCATTCCCTTTCCAGGTGTTCCATCCCATTCCAGGTGTCACCGCTGACATTTCCCCTGCTGGTTTACCATTAAACCAGCACACCAGGTCTGTGCCCAACGGGGGTCCCTGTGGATCATCCAACGCGGGTCCTCCCATGGCTGATGGAGTTGGAGCAGCGGCCGAAGCTCTTCCCGCACTCGGGGCACTCGGGGCTTCCATTACTGGTGGGTCCGTGGGTGGGAGGTCAAGGAAGAGCTCTGCCTGAAGCTCTTCCCACACTCCCCACAGTGGAAGGGCCTCTCCCTGATGTGGAGGCGACGGTGGGTGTAGAGGGTGGAGCTGTCCCACATTCCCTACACGTGTAGGGCTGTTCCCCAGTGTGGATGTGCTGGTGGCTGAGCAGCTTGGGGCTTGTGCTGAAGCTCTTCCCACATTCCAAGCACTTGTAGGGCCATTCCCTGGTGTGGATGCAACGGTGTTTGCAAAGGCTGGAGCTGTCCCTGAAGCTCTTCCCACACTCCGTACACGTGTAGGGCCTTCCCCACTGTGGATCATCTGGTGTCGGAGCAGGTGGGAGATCTGCCTGAAGCTCTTCCCACACTCCGCACACGTGTAGGGCCGTTCCCCACTGTGGATGCGACGGCGGTTGCGGAGGGTGGAGCTGAGCCTGAAGCTCTTCCCACATTCCTCACACTTGTAGGGCCGTTCCCCACTGTGGATGCGTCGATGATTGTGGAGGGTGGAGCTCTTCCTGAAGCTCTTCCCGCACTCCGCACACGTGTAGGGCTGTTTCCCACTGTGGATGCGACGGTGGTTGCGGAGGGTGGAGCGGTCACGGAAGCTCTTCCCACACTCCCCACACGTGTAGGGCCGTTCCCCACTGTGGATCATCTGGTGTCGGAGCAGGTCGGAGATCTGATTGAAGCTCTTCCCACATTCCTCACACATGTAGGGCCTTTCCCCACTGTGGATCATCTGATGTCGGAGCAGGTTGGAGATCTGAGTGAAGCTCTTCCCACATTCCTCACACATGTAGGGCCTTTCCCCACTGTGGATCATCTGGTGTTGGAGCAGGTTGGAGCTCTGATTGAAGCTCTTCCCACACTCCTCACATGTGTAGGGCCGTTCCCCAGTGTGGATGTGCTGGTGCCTCTGGAGGTTGGTTCTCTTGCTGAAGCTCTTCCCACATTCCAAGCACCTGAAGGGTTTTTCCCTGCTGGGAGGCTGCTCAGGGACCACCAGCTCGCAGCTCCGCCTCAAGCTCCGGCCGCCTTCCCGGCACACGCTGGCTCTTTCCTCCTCACAGCCCCCTGGGCTGGCTTTGCAGCCCCTCCTGCGGGGGCATCTCCGGCCCTTTTCCTCCCCGCTGCCTTCCTGCGCCGGGGAGCCCTTCAAAACGGCCTCTCCCACCAGGCTCTGCCGCTGGGATTTGTCCTCCGCGCTCTCCGGCCTCACCTCGGGGCCTGGGGCAGGAAGCAACAAGGACACGCAGGGGATTTGCCTCCGGCCCACAGGGAACCCAAGGACATCCCCCCAACTCCGGCCCCGGCAGGATGGCCACAAAAGACAAAAGACCGACCCAAAGGGGCACTGACTTCCTCCTCACCTGCCTGGGGGGCCCGCGGCATCTTCCTCTTCCTCGCAACCTCCTCCTCCATCCGACCAAGCTTTGGGAAGCAGAAATCCTGATGGGGGGGAAAACAAGGGGTGAGCGCGTTGCCTTGTGGGTTCCTCCTGCCCATGTCCAGCTCTAGGACTCACCGGGCATCTTGTGTCCATAAAAACCCCCAAAACACCAACATTCAACCCAAAAACCCCTCCCAGAATTCCCCCTCTCTGCTCTCTGGCGTTGGGGGGGTCCCCCCTGTCTGGCCTGATGACACTTCTGCCTGCATTGGGGGTCCCCCTTCTCCAGGCTGCCGGGGGTCCTGCGGCTCCGGGGGGTTCCCACTCGCCGGGGTCCCCTTGAGTGTTGCCAGGGGGGTCCCAGGGCTCACTTCTCCCCACTCTGCCTCCCGGGGCCGGCCGGCCCTCCTCTCTCGCCTCCCACCCTCGCAAACCTCTTGGCGCTCTCGGCTCCCACCCCGCCTCAAGGCCCCCCCTCCTCTCCACACTCCAAGGCCTTCCCCCTCTCCAGGACCCCCGCTTAAGGGGCCCGGCGCTCCCTCTCTGCTCCCCCCCTCCAGCATTCCGGGGGTCCCCCAGCTCCGGGATCGCCCCTCTCCGCTCTCCCCACTCCGCGGCTACCGGGGTTCCCCCCCGGCTCTCACGGGGGGCCCCCAAACCGCTCTTGCCCCCCCCGCCATTGCCGAGCCACCGCCAGGACCTTTGGGCTGCTCTTCTTTGTGCTCCCGCTCGGCTCCTCCCTCGGCTGGGCCGCCGCTTTTGGCGGGTTTCCTCCTCCGGGATCCACCCCCTGCAGCCCTTCCCCCCCTGGCCCAGCCCCCTTGGGCCCCCCTTGGGCCCCCCTTGGGCCCCCCTTGGGCCCCCCTTGCCCAATAAGTCTGATTATGCAGACAAGCAATTGGTCTTAACCCACAAAACCCAAATGTAGAACCCAGCACCCTGGACCATGAACAAAGTGCTGTTCCTTGCCCCCCCCCCAAGTCCAAAGTAAAGAGAGAGGGGAAAAAAACCTGCTGGTGGGAGAGCTGTTGCAGTCTGGTCAAAAGTGGGGATTGCAGTCCAGTTGAGGTTGGTGGTCTCAGGCTGGTTGAGAGCGGTGAGCTGCAGTCCTCCTCTGGATCCCACGAGTGCTAAAAAGGTTCTGAAACTCCAGGTTTATATATTCTCCAGTTCAGGCAGGAATGCCCAGTCCTCCCCTCACAGCGGGCAATTCCATAAAAGGATGCTTAGTCCTTCCCTAAGAGCGGGGAATTCCATAAAAGGATGCTCAATTCGTTCCTTCAGAGCAGGGAATTCCATAAAAGGGTATGAGGACAGGAACACCCCCCCACCTCGCAGGCCCCCCCCTCTTCCCCCCCCCCCGACAACAGTTCCTGGGAAAATGGCATGGAAGGCCATAGAATCCACAGTTTTGGGCTACACCCATCCAGTGATGAATCGGTCCCAGCTGTTCTAACTAGGACAGAATTCCAGAGTGGGATCAGGTGGAATTGTGGACTGGGATAAGGGCTGGATTCTGGAGTGGGATTGGGATGGGATTGGGGTGGGATGGACGGAGCAGGATCAGGAGGGAATCTGGAGCAGTTCCTACTCTCCCTGGGCTCCACAGCCAGATCCATCCCCTAGGATGGGAACAGGGACATGGTGACTCCTTTCCCCACTCTCATCCCAGCAGGAATCACAGCCTGAGTGATCCCGGAGCTGGATCCACCCCTTCCCTCTCCCTGCGGAAAGGCAGGAGCTTCTGGCAGAGCTCATCTCGCTGCTCCCACCCACCCCGGCCCCCCTGCGGCTCTTCCTGATGGATCAACTTCCTGCTTTTTCCCATGTGAAACCCAGGACCACAATTATTCCTGAGGCTTTAATTTGGGTGTGAAAATCTCCTGCTTTGGGCAATAAATCCTGGCTCCCTCCTCCGGCATCTGGTAGTTCCTCTGTGGGAACCAGGAATAGGAATGGGGACAGGGAGGACTGTGATGGGGACATTGGGGACAGGTATGGGGACACTGGGAGCAGGTTGGGGACAGCAGGAATGGGAATGGGAACTCCAGGAATGGGAATGGGGACATTGGGAGCAGGTTGGAGTCACCAGGAATGGGAATTGGGACACCGGGAATGGGAATGGGGACATGGGAGACCAGGATAAGGATAGTGGGGACAGGAACGGGGACACTGGGAGCAGGTTGGCACAGCAGGAAGTGGGAATGGGGAGAGGGATGGGAACCCCAGGAATTGGAATGGGAAGAGGGATGGGAACCCCAGGAATGGGAATGGGGACAGGGATGGGAACCCCAGGAATGGGAATGGGGACAGGGATGGGAACCCCAGGAATGGGAATGGGGACAGGGATGGGAACGTGTCTCCCCAGGAGTTGGTTCAATACAAAGGTCGGTCCCTGGCTCGAGGCCACGGGAAGCCCCTTCTTTGGGAATGTCTGGGAAGCAGGTGTCAGAGGTTTGAAAAGAGGTGTTGGAATTGTTTCCCAGGGTCCCCCCCATTGCCATCTGTGTCTCCCGGGATGGGGTGGGTTGGAGCGGAGCCGCAGGCACTGGGCAGGGGCAGTGGGGGGAGGGCGGCTCTCGGGGACACCGCGGTGGCCGCGGGGAGGGCGGGGGGTCCTTTGTTCGGGGGCTTTTGGGGTTTGTCCGGGACCGGACAGAGCGGGAGCTGGTTTTGGCCACCTTCTTCTCTTTTCCTGAGAGGAAGTTTTTTCCCCATGGGACACCTCGTGGAGAGAGAGAGAGAGAGAGAGAGAGAGCCCGACCCAGCTGGGAGCGAGGTGTTCTGCTTTGGGGACTGCCCCTGGGAAAAGGGACTCCTTCACTGCTGGCTGCGAGCACACGGGGCTGCGAGAGCTTTGAACTGCCGGGACAGTTTCTCCCCCCCACCTGGGGATTTGGGACTTGTTTGGTTTCTTCTGAAAGTTTTTGGTTGCACCATTTGTTGTTTATTCAGATTTTGTTAATAAAAAGCTGTTTCTTTTCCTTTTCCACACTTCCACCTGAAGTCTCTTAATTTCTAAGTTGGAATCTTGTTAAACTAAGACCCAGTGCCCTCAGGGGGAGGAGGAGGAAAGGAGACCAAGAGGTACCGTGGCCACTCAAACTGCAGAGGAACAACCTGTGCCAGTAGCAGTTGCCCCTCTACAGAAGAAATCCAAGACCAAATCAGCTCAGTTAGTGAGGGATGAAGGGGAAGCAGAGCCCTCAGAACAGGAGCAAGAGGCAGGGCCAGAGATAATCACCAGATCCCCATCCCTGGCTGACCTGTGAGAGATGTGCAAAGATTTCAGCCTCCAGCTGGGAGAGCCCCTGCTGACCTGGCTGCTCCAGTGCTGGGGTATCATGGCCCAGCATATGGAACTAGGTGGGAGTGCAGCCAAGCAACTGGAATCCCTGTCCTGGGATCTTGGGATTGACCAGGCGATTGGGAAGAGGACAGAGAGGGGATGAGAGCCGGGTACAGGCTTGGGAATTACCAGGAGGGCTTTTGAAAGGAGCGCAGGGGAAAGGGATGTCTAAGAACAAGTCCCTCAGGAGAGGGAAGCAGAGAGGCTGAGTTTTGACCCCAGCACAAAGGTGTGCAGGGCAGAGCAGAGAATATGCCCACATAAGATTCTTGTGCATCCGTCTTTGCAGTTCTGACAGGCAATTCTTGTCACAGCCTGTCCTCTCCATTCCAGAATAGGCCCTGGCAACCAAAGAACCAACGCCCTCCAACCCCAAAGTGAAGCCCCACCTTTGTGCCATGGGCCCTCTTGTGATGTCACGGCCTATCCCCTCCATTCCAGAATGGCTGCTGGAAACCAAAACACCAATGTCTCACAGCCCCTAGTGCAGCCCAACCCCTGTGCCATGGGCCCCTTTGTGATGTCACAGCCTGTCCTCTCCATTCTGGAATAGCCCCTGGCAACCAAAGAACCAACACCTCACACCCCCACAGTGCAGCCCCACCTGTCTGCCACAGGACTCTTTGGGATGTCACGGCCTTTCCCCCAGGAAAGAAAGCCTGGAACCTTTGGGTTTCAGATGAATTTGGGAAGCCACCCTGGACACTCCATGGGCAGCAAGAGCTTTCTGTCCTGGCCCTTTTTGTCTGGCAGGAATCTTCAGCTGTGTTCAGTTTGGGCAGTCAGACTGGCAATTTCAGAGCAGGGCTCCTGCAAACTAAGGACAACCCTTTGCCCCAGGAAGGAAAGCTTAGAGCCTCAAGGTCTCAGGGGCAGCTGGTGGGACACCCTGGGCAGTCCATGGGCAGCAAGAGCTTTCTGTCCTGCCACCTTTTGTCAGGCAGGAATCTTTGTCTGTATTCAATTTTGGGAGTGGGACTGGCAATTTCAGCACAGGGCTCCTGCAAGTGAACAACAGCCTTTCCCTCCAGGAAAGAAACCCCTTACCCTCGGTCTCTTCTCCTGTTCCTTAAAACACAACCTGCAGGGGAGCTTTCTGGGATCTCTTCTCTTGGGAATTGGGAAGATAGATCCACTCCCATGTTTAACACCTCAGGCAAAACCACCCTTTGAACACCTTTCCCAACCCTCCCCAACCTTTCCCAAAGCCCAGGTTTTACAGGTGTCCTGTAATTATGGCCCAATCTCACCCAAGCCCACAAACCAGGACAGAAACCTCTCAGCCTCACGCTGCGTCCTTCCCATTGCTGTGCCTTATGTGCAGGCAAAAGGCCTTAAAATCAAGGACCCAAAATTCATGGCCTGTTCTTTTTCCCAGAAAAGAAGGCGTGGTGAACTCTCCAGACCAGGGAACTGGAAGATCTCCCCAAAACTCCTTTGGTACACGCTGCAGGGCCAACGATTCCTCAGCTCTGTCTCACGGCGCTGCCGTGAGCCCGAAGCCAGCAAGGCCTTGGGCCCACACGGTGTCAGGGGAGGACTGAGAGCCCCCAGGGAGGAGGAAAGCTGGGCAGGCCCCAAGGTTCCTGGGCCTCTTCCTTGCCAGCCCTTTGGCCAAGGCCCCCAGGCAGAGGTGGGGCTCAGCCCCTGCCCAGCAATGGGGCACAGGCTGAGCCCCAGGGACACCAGAGCCAGGCGGCCTGAGCTCTTCTTCCTGCAGCGTCTGCCTGGGGCAGCCCAGCCAGGCCTGAGTCTCTGCAGGAGAGGCCAAGCCCAGCCAGAGAGGGCTCAGCCCTCTGAGGCTGCACTCACTGCAAAGGGAACAAAACATTGGCCCAGAGGACATCCTGCCCCCAAATGGAGAACTGGAAAGGTCAAGAATAAAAAAGTCACCCCCCTCCATTCTTCAAGAAATGTTCAGACCTCTTTCCTAAAAGCATCCAGGACTCGGGTCACCCAATTTTCTCTCTGAGAAGGGTTTTCCATGGTTCCCCTCAATTCCCAGGTTCAGGGGATCCCAGGACACTTTGGGATGCGTTGGATGCCGTGTTGGGGTGCAGATGTCCCCCCAGAGCTCTCCCAGAACAGGGTGACACAAGGGGGGGGCACAGAGGGGTCCCCATTCCTGATCCATCCTGGAGCAACCACACTGGGGGCAACTGGGATCAGAGTGGGAGCAGCTGGGCCCCTGCTGGGCTCATACTGGGACTATACTGGGACTGACCGTAGTAATACTGGGAGCATGTGAGAGGCACTGCAACCATATGGGGGATGACTGGGAACAAACTGGATTCATACTGGAAGTGTCTGGAAGCTACTGGGATCATACTGGGAGTGACTGGACACATAGTGGGATCATCCTGGGAGCAACTGGGACCATGCAGGGGCAAATGGCATCGTCCAGGCAGTGACTGAAAGTGCCTGGGGCCAGACTGGACTCAGACTGGGAGTCCCTGAGAGGGAAAGGAACCATCCTGGGGGGGGACTGGGAGCAACTGGGACAACCTAGGGGGCAACTGGGATCCAATTGGGAGTGACTGGGAGTGACTGGGATGATAGTGGGAGTGACCAGGACCATACTGGAACCATCCTGGGAGTGACTGTCAGTGCCCAGGATCATACTGGGAGCAACTGGGTCATGGTTGCGGCACAAAGGACAGAGGGAGGGGAGGGGAACAGATAGAGGAGGGAAAGGGAGAGGAGGGGGAATTTTAGAAAGGATAAACAGGAAAGAAAGACAAAAAAATAGAAAAATAAGAGAAAAAGGCAAGTTTAAACATTCAGTAAATGTGTGAGTCACTGAGAGCTCCCAGGTCAAAGGCAGGTGAAGTGTTTGCAGGGGACAGGAGCCTGTTCAGGGCTCAGGAGCTGCTGCTGCCCAAAGGGAGGAAACGCCCCGAGGGCTCGGAGCAGAGTTTGTGCTTTGGGGCCTTTGCCAAGAACCCGCAGGAGGGAAAGTAGTTCCAGCCAGGGGGGCCCAGGGGCTCCCAGCACGGGCCCAGGGGCTCCCAGTCACCCCCAGGATGGGCCCAGTCACCCCCAGGATTGGCCCAGTCACCCCCAGGATGATCTCACTCACTTTTAGTCACGCCCAGTCTGATCCCAGCATGATCCCAGTCACTCCCAGTCTGATTCCATTTTCTTCTAGTAGGATCCAAGTAACCCCCTGTGAGGTCCCAGTTGCTCCCAGTCAGTCCCAGTATAATCCCAGTCAATTCTGGTGTTTCCCATTATATCTCAGTTGCCCCAAGTGTGGTCCCACTCATTCCCAGTCGTTTCCAGTAGCTTCCAGCATGATTCCAGTTGCTCACAGTCACTCCCAGTCACCCCCAGTGTGGTCCCAGTCACTCCCAGGATGGCTGCAGACTCTCCCAGTAGATCCCAGTTGCCCTCAGCATGCTCACAGTCATACCCAGTTACTTCCACTTGCCCCACAATGCTTCCAGTTCCCATCAGTACGATCCCAGTCACTCCCAGTCTATGCCAGTTGCCTCCAGCATGCACCCTGTCACTCCCACTTACTCCCAGTTCCACCATACTTCCAGCATGGCTTCACTGGCTCCCAGTTCCACCCTGTGTAGTTTTACTCACTCCCAGTATGATCCTGGGCACTGACAGTCACTGCCAGGATGGTTCCAGTATGGCCCTGGTCACTCCCACTATGATCTCAGTCACTCCCAGTCACTCCCAATAGGATCCAAGTCACTCCCAGTTGGATCCCGATTACCGCCAAGGTGGTCCCAGTTGCTTCCAGTATGATCCCAGTTGCCCCCCGTGTGGTTCCAGTTGCTCCCATTCACCCCTTCTGTGCTTCCAGTCACTCCCAGTATGATCCCTGTCACTCCCAGCCACTCCCTGTAGATCCCACTTGCTTCCAACAGGCTCCCAGTCACCCCCAGTATCATCTCAGTCACTTTTAGTCATACCCAGTATCATCCCACTATGATCCCAGTCACTCCCACTCTGATACCAGTCTCTCTGAGTAGGATCCAAGTTACCCCCTGTATGGTCCCAGTTGCTCCCAGTCACCCCAGTCAAGTTCCACTCCCTCCCAGTCCCTCCCAGGACCATCCCAGTAGGATCCCAGTGACACCCCAGATGGTGGCACTCACACCCAGGATGAACCCAGACATGCCCTGGCACTCCCAGGATAAAGCCATTTGCCCCCAGCAGGGTCCCAGTTCCTCCCAGGCACTGACTGTGGTTCCAGTTACTCCCAGGATGATCCCTGGCACTCCCAGTCACTCCCACTATGATCCCAGTCAGTCTCAGTATGATCCCACTCACTCCCAGTATGATCCCACTCACTCCTGGTCTCTCCCAGTATATCCCAGTTGCAGTCAATGTGGTCCCACTCACTCCCAGTTGCTCCCAGTAGCTTCCAGCATAATCCCAGTTGCTCTCAGCCACTCCCAGTCACTCCCAGTGTGGTCCTAGTTGCTCCCAGTTTTTCCACTGTGATCCCAGTTTCTCCCAGTTGCCCTAAGCAGAGACCCAGTTGCTTCCAGTGTGATCCCTGTCTGATCCCAGTCTGATCCCAGCAATATCCCAGTATTATCCCAGTACAATCACAGTTGTCCCCAGCATGGGCCAAGTTGCTCCCAGTTGCCTCCAGCACAGATCCAGTCAATCCAAGTGTGATGCCAGTCTTCCCCCAGCATGGTTCCAGTCAATCCCAGTTGCCCCATTGTAGATCCAGTCACTCCCAGTCACTCCTAGTGTGGTCCCAGTCTTCCCCCAGTATGATCCCAGTAACCTCCAGCGTGATCCCACTTGCTCCCAGTATATCCCAGTTGCACCAACATGGTCCCAACTGCCCTCAGAATGCTCCCAGTCACTCCCAGTATGACCCCAGTCACCCTCACTGTGGGCCCAGTTGTCCCCAGCATGGGCCAAGCTGCTCCCAGTTGCCTCCAGCACAGATCCAGTCAATCCAAGAGTGATCCCAGTCTTCCCCCAGTATGGTCCCAGCCAATCCCAGCTGCACCACTGTAGATCCAGTCACTCCCAGTTGCTCCCAGTTGCCCCCCACATGGTCCAGGTCACTCCCAGTGTGCTCCCAGTCACCCCCACGATGGTTGCAGACTCTCCCAGTAGATCCCAGTTGTCCTCAGCATGCTCACAGTCATACCCAGTGACTTCCACTTGCCCCACGATACTTCCAGTTCCCATCAGTACGATCCCAGTCTCTCCCAGTCACTCCCAGTCTATGCCAGTTGCCTCCAGAATGCACCCTGGCAATCCCAGTCACTCCCACTTTCTTCCAGGATGATCCCAGTTGCTCCAAGTATGTCCCCAGTTGGCTTCCAGCATGGCCCCAGTGGCTCCCAGTTCCCCTCTGGGTAGTTCCAGTCACTCCCAGTATGATCCCAGTCACTGACAGTCACTCCCAGGATGGTTCCAGTGTGGTCCTGGTCACTCCCACTAGGATCCCAGTCACTCCCAATTGGATCCCAGTTGCCCCCAAGGTGGTCCCAGTTGCTCCCAGTATGATCCCACTATGAGTCCAGTCACCCTCAGTACAATCCCAGTAACTTGCAGACACTTCCAGTATGACTCCAGTTTGATCCCAGTCATCCCCAGGATGACCCCAGTCACCCTCACTGTGTCCCCAGTTTCCCCTAGCATGGGCCAAGCTCTCCAACTGTGATCCCAGTATGATACCAGTACTCCCCAGCATGGTCCCAGTTGCTCCCAGTTTCTCCCAGTGTGATCCCAGTTGCTCTAAGTTGTCTCTAGGATTGACCCAGTCTCTCCCTTTAAGATCCCAGTCTGATCCCAGGATGAGCCCAGCAGGGGCCCAGCTGCTCCCAGGATGACCCCAGTTGCCCCCAGCGTGATTCCAGTTGCTCCCATTCACCCTTCCTATGGTTCCACTCACTCCCAGCCACTCCCAGTATATCCCAGTTGCCCCCAACATGCTCCCAGTTGCTCCCAGTATGATCCCAGTTGCCCCAGTTCTGGTCCCGCTGGCTCCAGTCCAGGTCTCGGTGTATCCCGGTGTCCCCCCTGTCCCCCCACCCCGCTCTCACCCCCTTTTCTCTCCCCACAGAGCTCCTGAGCCACCGGCGGCCGCAGCCCCTCCCCGTGGCCTCGGGCCCAGCCGGGACCCCCCAGTCCAGCCCCGCACGCACTTTGGGGGGGTCGTGTGTTTCCCCCGGTCCTGCTTTTGTTCACACCCCAGCCGACTGCTCCCAGTGTTCCCAGTAAAGCTTCCCAGTTCTCTGCAGTCCCTGTTTTTGGGGGGGCAGTGAGGGGGTTCTGAAAATCCCAGGAATGGGGGGGTTTGGGCACTTCCCGACCCACAAAATCCTTTGAACAGGGCTTTTGGGGACATTCAGACCCCAAAAATCTTGGAAACATGGGGGCTCTCCTAGATCCCAGAAGTTACAGGAACATCGTGGTTGGGGCACTCCCTGACCCCAAAATATTGGAAAAGAGGGGCTTGGACACTCCTAGACCATAAAACTCATGGGAATAAGGGGTTGGGGCACTCCCAGACCCTAAAAATCCCCGAGAAAGTTTGCTTGGGCACATCCAGAGCCCAAAATATTGGAAAAGAGGGGACTGGGCACTCCCAAACCCTAAAAATCCCAGGAAGAGTGGGATTTGGAAAGCGTCACACCCCCAGAATCCCAGGAACTGGAGGTTATTGGGCACTCGGGGACACCCAGAACCTCATTCCCACGTATCCAGGTCAACCCAAACGCCAAACCCAGGAATCCGGGAACTCCCAAAACCCACCCCGGACCCCCCAAGAACCGGGCAGGGTCAGCAGCAGCAGCCAATGGGAGCGAGCGCTGCTGGAGCGTCATCAGCTGCCGGGCAGACCCGTCCGGAACGGAGCCCTCCCCGAGCTCAGCCAATCAGAGAACGCCCTCAACTCATTTTGGGGGCCCGTGGGAGCTGCGGGAGCCCTGGCTGGGCGTTTTTAGGTTGCCCTGAGCTTTGGGAGCCCCGTATGGGCATTTTTGGTGGGCCCTGAGCTCCCCCCTCCCTCGCAGCCCACGGACCCCCCCGAACCCCCCAGCCCCGGGGCTGCCGCGGGGGCCCCCAACGGCCCTCAGCCAATCCCAAAGCGCCCACGCCGCCCGCGCCCAATCCCAGCGCGCCGCGCTGATGACTCATCAGTCGCCGGGAAGACGCCTCGAAAAAAGGGCCCCACCTGCGCCCTCAGCCAAGCCCAGCGCGCCCCAAACCCCCCAAAACGGCGCCGCCCGGCTGGTTTGGGGCTGTCAGCAGCTGTCCGGCGCTTGGCATGGAGCGTGTGCGGGGAGCTGGGGCCGTGCTGGCGGTGCTGGTGGTGCTGGGAGCCCCCCCGGCTGCGGGCGAGGAGCTGTCGGGTGAGCGGGGGGGGCGGGCAGGGGGGTGGGGTGGGAAAAGGGGGGAAAGAGGGGAGAAAAGAGGGGTTGGGAGCCCCAAAAGTGAGTGCGAGGGGGGTCGGAAGGCCCAGAGTGAGTCGGAGGGTGGTGGGAACCCCAAAGTGAGTGCGGGGGGTCTGGGGATTGTGGGGACAGTGGGAAAGGAGTGGGAGAGGGGGGAAAGGGGTGGGTGGGAGAGCAGGCAGAGGGGTGCCATGGCGGTCCCTGGGTGTTTCTTGAGCCCTGGAGCAGTTCCTTGGGGCTCTGGGGGGGTCGAATCCGCAGTGGGGGGGTCCCCAACCACCCTTGTGCATCCCCGGGGGCTGATGGGGAGGGTTCCCCCCCAGCCAAGAGCTGGTGCTGGGGCGTCCGTGGGGCAGAGGGGATGGGAAAG
Source organism: Pipra filicauda (assembly GCF_003945595.2). Lineage (NCBI taxonomy): Eukaryota > Metazoa > Chordata > Aves > Passeriformes > Pipridae > Pipra > Pipra filicauda. The sequence goes on from NW_024104919.1 coordinate 22,387, forward strand.
GGGGGTCCGGGGTGTCCCCCTGAGCTCCCAGCCTGCTGTGGGGGGATGGGGATGATGGGGGTGGACGGGGCACCCCCTGACCCGTGTCTTGCACACACAGGGGTGTTCCAGTGGATGGGAAAGGCTGAGTGTCACTTCATCAACGGCACCGAGCGGGTGAGGTATGTGGACAGGTACATCTACAACCGGGAGCAGTACGCCCACTTCGACAGCGATGTGGGGGTCTATGTGGGAGACACCCCATATGGAGAATTCTGGGCCAGGAAATGGAACAGCAACCCCGTAATTCTGGAGTACGAACGGGGTGAGGTGGACAGGCTCTGCCGGCACAACTACAAACTTGGTGCTCCGTTCATCGTGGAGAGGAGAGGTGAGCGTGGGGCAGAGCGGGTCCCCTCAGCCCCTGCCCCGGGAATGACCCTGGAGCCCTTCAAACCCTCCCTGGGAATCATCCCAGACCCCTCAGGCCTCCCTGTGCCCTTCCCTTGGCCTGTTGCCCCTTCCCAGTTCTTTCCAGTCTCTCCCAGTCCTTCCAGTGCCCCCTAGTCTCTCCTAGTCCATTCCACTTTTTCGCACTCCATCCCAGTCCATCCCAGTCTCTCCCAGTGCCCCCCCCGCGTCTCCACCCCGCTGGAGCCACCGAGCTCCCGCCCCTCAGCCAATCCCAGCGCGTGTCTCTGATGACGCTCCAGTTGCCAGGCAGACCCAAACAAAGACTTCCCTCACCAGGACTCAGCCTCCCAGTCCCCATTGCTTCCTTCCCAGTCCAGACCAGTCATTCCCAGTCCTTTGCAGTCATTTCCAGTCATTCCTAGTCCCCGTCACTCCATTCCCAGACCCTCTCACTCCATTCCCAGTCGTTCTCACTTCACTCCCACATCTCCCAACTCTCTCCCCAGTGCCTCCCCAGCCCAGCCCCTTCTCCCCCACTCTATTCCCAGTGCCTCCCACTGCCATCCCAGTCCCTCCCACTCCCATCCCAATACCTACCAATGTCCTACAAGTCCTCTCCCCTCCCTCCCAGTGCCCCCCAGCTGAGCCCAGTGTCTCCCCCGTCCCTCCCAGTGCCCCCCAGCGTGTCCATCTCGCTGGTGCCGTCGAGCTCCCAGCCCGGCCCCGGCCGCCTGCTCTGCTCCGTGATGGATTTCTACCCTGCGCCGGTGCAGGTGAGGTGGTTCCAGGATGGGCAGGAGCTGCCGGAGCACGTGGTGGCCACCGACGTGGTCCCCACCGGGGACTGGAGCTGCCAGGTGCTGGTGCTGCTGGAAATCCCCCCCCGGCGCGGGGTCACCTACAGCTGCCAGGTGGAGCACGTCAGCCTGGAGCACCCCCTCAGCCGGCACTGGGGTACGGCCCGGCCCACCCAGCACCGGGGGGGCAACTGGGGGCGACTGGGAGGGAGTTTGGTGGGTGCTGGGGGTGCTGGGAGAGGGTTGGAGTGTCCTAAAGGGGCTGGGAGGGGCTGGGTGGGATCCCTACAGGGGCTGCAAAGGGACTGGTAGAAGGTTTGAGGGACCCCCGGGTGGGCTGGGGGAGAGCGGGCCGGGCTCTGTGGGGTGCCGGGTGGTGCGTGGGAGGAGGTTTTGGGGGTGCTGACCCCCCCGTCTCCCCCCAGAGTTGCCACCGGACACCGTCCACAGCAAGATCCTGGTGGGGGTCGGGGGCTTCGTCTTGGGCTTGGTCTTCCTGGCGCTGGGGCTCGGCTTCTACCTGCGGGAGAAGGTAAAGGGGGGTCCCCAAATGGGGGTCGTGTCCTACCCTCTGCCCACAGCCTCTGTTCCCCCCCTGCCTCCCACCCCACTCTCACCCCCTTTTCTCTCCCCACAGAGCTCCTGAGCCGCCGGCGGCCGCAGCCCCTCCCCGTGGCCTCGGGCCCAGCCGGGACCCTCCAATCCATCCCCACCCGCACTTTGGGGGGTGTCAGGGACTGGAACAGTTAATGATTTATGCATTCTAAGAGACTTCTGCAGGCTTTTGACTTTCTGATGGGTAACTGGGCCCATCCCCCTCCTCCAGTGCAGAAGATGTCAAGCCCCCAAAAGGCGGGAAGAGCCGAGTTTACCACGCCCTCCACATGAACTCTGTGCCAAAAAGGGGGACACCCCCCTATGGAAACAACTCCCCGCCTTGGGGGAGGTGCAAAGGATATGGATATTGACTGGTGACTTTGGGGGTTTGGGGGGTATTTTTCCTTCTTTTCCCCTCCCCACCTGTGGATCCAGACCATTCCTTTTACATGGCTGGATCCAGTGGGCAGTGACTATTTACGTTTTTACCAATCTCATCTTTTCTTTTTCCTTGCTCTCCCTTACTCTTACCCCGTCTTTCTCTCCCCTATGCATTTTTCTCCTCCCCTGAAAGGTTGGCCTTGTTATATGACAGCCCCCAAAATGCTGGCACACCTGTTGATACAGAATTGTTAAAATAAACCTTGTCAATATGTTTTCAGACACCGATTATTTAGTGTCGTTTCACTTTAATCCACCCCAAGGGAATTATTGATAAAACCTGAGTTACCCCCCCCGCCTTTTTCCTGGGGCGGGTCGTAACAGTCACTGCTGTCCCTGTGATGTCACTGGTGCCCCTGTGATGTCACTGCTGTGCCTGTGATGTAACCGATGTCCCTGTGATGTCACTCCTATCCCTGTGAGGTCACTCCTGTTCCTGTGATGTCACTGCACTCTTTGTGATGTCACTGCTGTCCCTGTGATGTCACTGCTGTGCCTGTGATGTAACCGATGTCCCTGTGATGTCACTCCTATCCCTGTGAGGTCACTCCTGTCCCTGTGATGTCACTGCACTCTTTGTGATGTCACTGCTGTCCCTGTGATGTCACTGCTGTGCCTGTGATGTCACCGCTGTCCCTGTGATGTCACTCCTGTCCCTGTGAGGTCACTCCTGTCCCTGTGATGTCACTGCAGTCTTTGTGATGTCACTGCTGTGTCTGTGATGTCACTGCTGTTCCTGTGATGTCACCATTGTCTCTGTGATGTCACTGCTGTGTCTGTGATGTCACTCATGTCCCTGTGATGTCAGGGCTGTCCCTGTGATGTCACTGCTGTCTTTGTGATGTCACCAATGTCCCTGTGATGTCACTGCTATGCCTGTGAAGTCACGGCTGTCTCTGTGATGTCACGGATGTCTTTGTGATGTCACTACTGTGCCTGTCATGTCACCGCTGTACCTTTGAAGTCACGGATGTCCCTTTGATTTCACCGATATCCCTGTGATGTCATCACTGTCTCTGTGATGTCACCGATGTATATGTGATGTCACCAATGTCCCTGTGATGTCACAGCTGTCCCTGTGATGTCATCGATGTCTCTGTGATGTCATCACTGTCTCTGTGATGTCACTCCTGTCCCTGAGATGTCACAGCTGTCCCTGTGATGTCACTGCTGTTATTGTGATGTTGCCGGTGTCTCTGTGACGTCATCGATGTCCCTGTGATGTCACCTCTGTCTCTCTGATGTCACTGCTGTCATTGTGATGTCACTGCTGTCCCTGTGATGTCACTGTTGTCTCTTTGATGTCACTGCTTTCTCTGTGATGTCACCGCTTTCTCTGTGATGTCACCACTGTCTCTGTGATGTCACTGCTGTCCCTGTGATGTCACCGCTTTCTCTGTGATGTCACCGCTTTCTCTGTGATGTCACCGATGTCTCTGTGATGTCAGTGCTGTCCCTCTGATGTCATCAATGTCCCTGTGATGTCACCGCTGTCATTGTGATGTCACCACTTCCCTGTGACATCACCGATATCCCTGTGATGTCACCAGTGTCCCTGTGATGTCACTGCTGTCCCTTTGATGTCACTGCTGTCTCTGTGATGTCACCACTGTCTCTGTGATGTCACTGCTCTCTCTGTGATGTCACCGCTTTCCCTGTGATGTAACTGCTCTGCCTGTGATGTCACTGCTGTCTCTGTGATGTCAGCACTATCCCTGTGATGTCACCAATGTCTCTGTGATGTCACCGCTGTCCCTGTGATGTCACTGCTGTACCTGTGATGTCACTGCTGTTATTGTGATGTCACTGCTGTCCCTGTGATGTCACCGATGTTTCTGTGATGTCATCGTTGTCCCTGTGATGTCACCAATATCCCTGTGATGTCACCGCTGTCACTGTGATATCACTGCTCTCTCTGTGATGTCACCGATTTCTCTATGATGTCACCGATGTACCTGTGATGTCACTGCTGTTCCTGTGATGTCACTGCTGTCCCTGTGTCGTCACTGCTGTCTTTGTGATGTCACTGATGTCCTTGTGATGTCACCGATGTCTCTGTGATGTCATTCCTGTCCCTGTGATGTCATCAATGTCCCTGTGATGTCACTGCTGTCATTGTGATGTCACTGATGTCCCTGTGATGTTACCGATTTCTCTGTGATGTCACCGCTTGCTCTGTGATGTCACTGCTGTCCCTTTGATGTCACTTCTGTTCCTGTGATGTCACTGCTGCCTCTGTGATGTCACCAATGTCCCTGTGATGTCACTGCTGCCCCAGTGATGTCACTGCTCTGCCTGTGATGTCACCACTTTCTTTTTGATGTCACTGCTGTCCCTGTGATGTCACCGCTGTCTCTCTGATGTCACTGCTGTCCCTGTGATGTCACTGCTCTGCCAGTGATGTCAGCGATGTCTCTTCAACCAGACTGCAACCACCACTTTTCAATCAGACTGTGACCACCACTGTCAACCAGACTGCAGATCACCACTCTCGACCGAACTGCAACCACCACTCTTGACCAGACTGCACCACCACTCTCACCAACAGGGGTTTTTCCCCTCTCCCTTTACTTTGGGCTCAGGGGGCCCAACAAACACCACTCTGTTCATGCCCCAGGGTGCTGGGTTATACATTAGGGTTTTGTGGGTTAAAACCAACTGTTTGTCTGTATAATCGTACTTATTGTGTTATTTTATGAAATTGTTATTCTGACTTATAATCTCTCTTTTGGGTTGAGTTCATTTCCCCTGCTGGTTTACCTTTAAACCAGCACAATCAGACTGCTGAAATTACCAGGGTATTACTCTGCTCCCCATTGCTGGCAAAATCCTGGCAAGAATACTCTTGAACAGACTAACACCCGCTATAGCAGAAGGAATTCTCCCTGAAAGCCAATGTGGTTTCAGAGCCAACAGGAGCGCCACAGACATGGGATTTGTCCTCAGACAACTGCAAGAGAAGTGCAGGGAACAGAACAAAGGTCTCTATGGAACCTTTGTTGACCTCACCAAGGCTTTCGATACTGTGAGCAGGAAAGGTCTGTGGCAGATTTTGGAACGTTTAGGTTGTCCCCCCAAGTTCCTTAAAACAATCATGTCACTCCATGAGGATCAGCACAGCCAAGTCAGTTATGGCAATGCACTTTCTGAGCCCTTTCTAATAACCAATGGTGTGAAACAAGGCTGCGTTCTTGCTCCAACCCTATTCACAATCTTTTTCAGCAGGATGCTCCAAAGGGCCACGGCAGACCTCGAGGATCAGGACGGGATCTACATCTGATACCGTACTGATGGAAGCCCTTTCAACCTAAGGGGACTGAAGGCCCACACCAAGACCTTAAACCATCTTGTCCAGGAGCTGCTTTATGCTGATGACGCCGCCCTCGTCGCTCACACAGAAGCAGCTCTGCAGCGTTTAACATCCTGCTTTGCAGACGCTGCTGAGCTCTTTGGGCTGGAAGTCAGCTTAAAGAAGACAGAAGTTCTCCATCAACCTGCACCTCAGGAAGTCTTCCATCATCCCCACATCACCATTGGCCAATCAGAGCTCAAATCAGTCCAGCAGTTTAATTACCTAGGGAGCCTCATCTCCTCGGATGGTGAGATTGACGGAGAGATGGACAACAGGTTAGCAAAGGCATAGAGAGCTTTTGGAAAACTCCATAAAAGAGTTTGGTGAAATAAACACTTGAAGAAAAGCACAAAGATCAGTGTTTACAGAGCCATTGTGCTGTCTACTCTCTTATATGGATCCGAATCATGGGTCATCTATAGCCACCACCTGCGACTCCTCGAATGCTTCCATCAACGCTGCCTCTGTACAATCCTAAACATCCCCTGGTCAGATGATGTGACCAATCCATCTGTTCTAGAACAGGCAGCAGTCACAAGCATTGAGGCCACGTTGCTGAGAACACAGCTGTGCTGGGCAGGGCACGTCTCCAGGATGAAGGACCAACCACCCCCTCCCTAAGATCGTGCTCTGTGGTGAACTTGCCACCGGCTGCCGCAAGAGAGGAGCCCCGAAGAGGAGATACAAGGACTGCCTGAAACAACATCTCAGCCTTGGCCACATTGATCTTCATCCCTGGTCTACTCTGGCCTCCAGTCGGGAGGTCTGGAGACACCCCATCTCTAACGCTGCTGCTTCCTTTGAGAACGCAGCAGGATCACCATCGAGGAGAAAAGACAACGCAGAAAGAACCGTGTCCTGTCGATCCCATCCAAGGAGTCTTTCTGCTCTGCCTTTTGCAACTGGACGTGTCTGTCTCGTATTGGCCTCTTTAGCCACCAGTGTGCTTGTAGCAAATGTGGGCAGAGCCCTTCCCAAATCTTCGTTCGCGAAGCCCAGCCATGATTTTGGATATTAATTTGGGAGTCTGGACTCATTGGTTTATTTGGTTCTGGAACTGGTCTTTGGTTTATTTGGTTTTGGAAACAGGTATTTGGTTTCTTTTGTATAATGGGTACTTCAGGTTGCAAAGAAAGAATCTTGAAGAAATCCTTTCTGCTATTTTGGATATTAACTTGTGATTTCTGGACTTATAAGTTGATTTGGTTTTGGAAACTGGTGTTTGGTTTATTTTTGTATTCTTGAACCATTGGAAACAAATTGGGACCCCTTTGGAGGGACAAAGCTGTTGATGCTCCAGGGGTTCCAGGACCCTGAGGATTCCAGTGCCCACTGAAAGTTATTCAGGGAGATCCTCTCGGTCCCTGGATGCGGGGAGTTCCAAGCAAGATCCCTGGGATTTTATTAATACATTAAAAAGTTTATAAAAGTTATATAAAAGTATATAAAAGGTGTACCTAACAACATAGAAATGGAGCTCTATAATATAATATGATTGACTTATAAAAAGTTGTGATAGAACTGTAAAAGAAGAGGTGTGATGCCTCAGAGTTTTTTGGAATTTTTAACTTTGGTAGATTTTAGAAGTAGTGGTGTAGTGATTGTAGATTTTAATGGAGCTGCATTCTATCCCTTACCCTGTAGCATAATGTTTGGACATCCCCAACCCTGTTACCCCATCCCATATCAACCCCTCTAAATCCCGTTAGCGCGTTTAGTCTTCTTTTCAAGGCAGAATTGTAGAAAAGCCTGGACCAGAAGACATCCCACAGACACAGCCACCTTCAAGCCCAGAACTCGGGAGGAGCTCCAAGGACTGTGGGAGCTGCGAAGAAGATGAAGCTGAGGAAGAAGGGGTCCCAAAGACCCCAAGCCCAATTCCCAAAGGGGTGTGTCGGGGGCAGAACGGGGCAGAAGTGGGGGGTGGAGAGATCTGGGGTTGGATGGACCTTGTTCTAAAATCCCAGAGCCACTGCCTGGGGGGTGCCCGTCGTGTGTGTTCCCCTGGCCTGAGGCTCCACTACAGGACCTGCTCTCTTTATCTCATCTCATCCACTCCCCTGGCCTGGAGTCTTTTCCTCTGCGCTCTCTTGAGGCAACGGGGACTGGACCTACCAGGTGCTGGGGATGCTGGAAATCCCCCCCGGTGCCGGGTGGAGCACGTCAGCCTGGAGCACCCCCTCAGCCGGGACTGGGGTACGGCCCGGCCCCCCCAGCACCGGGGGCACACTGGGAGGGGGGTGAGGGGCTCTGGGGGCCCTGGGGGGAACTGGGAGGGAGTTTGGGGGGTAAGGGAAAGGGTCTGTGGGGGAATGGAGAGGCTGAGAAGAGGTTGGTGGGTGCTGGGAGGGCTGAGAGGGGCTTTGGGGAGTCCTGGGGGCAACTGGGAGGGAGTTTTTTGGGAGCCTTTTGGGGATGGGAGCCCCCTCAGCCAAGCCCAGCGCGCCCCAAACCCCCCAAAACGGCGCCGCCCGGTTGGTTTGGGGCTGTCAGCAGCTGTCCGGCGCTGGGCATGGAGCGTGTGCGGGGAGCTGGGGCCGTGCTGGCGGTGCTGGTGGTGCTGGGAGCCCCCCCGGCTGCGGGCGAGGAGCTGTCGGGTGAGCGGGGGGGTGGGAAAGGGGGGCAAGAGGGGAGAAAAGAGGGGGTGGGAGCCCCAAAAAAGTGAGTGCGAGGGGGGTCGGAAGGCCCGGAGTGAGTGGGAGGGTGTTGGGAGCCCCAAAGTGAGGGGGCGGGGTCTGGGGATTGTGGGGCCGGTGGGAAAGGGGTGGGAGAGGGGGGCAAGGGGGTGTGGGAGAGCAGGTAGAGGGGTGCCCTGGGGGTCCCTGGGTGTCCCTTGATCCCTGGAGCGGTTCCCTGGGGCTCTGGGGGGATGGGATCGGCATTGGGGGAGTCCCCAACCCCCCCTGTCCATCCCTAGGGGGTTGATGGGGAGATTCCCCCCCAGCCAAGAGCCGGTGCTGGGGCGTCCGTGGGGCAGAGGGGGGTGGGAAAGGGGGGTCCGGGGTGGCCCCCTGAGCTCCCACCCTGCTGGGGGGGGCTGGGGGATGATGGGGGCGGGACGGGGCACCCCCTGACCCGTGTCCTGCACACACAGGGGTGTTCCAGAGGATGTTCAAGGCTGAGTGTCACTTCATCAATGGCACCGAGCGGGTGAGGTTCATGGAGAGGCACATCTACAACCGGGAACAGCAACTGCAATTCAGCAGCGATTTGGGGGTCTATGTGGGGGACACCCCGTTTGGGGAGATCCAGGCCAGGAACTTGAACAGTCTCCCAGGAAGGCTAGAGTATGCACGGTCTGCTGTGGACACGTACTGCTGGCCCTACTACGAACTTGATGCCCCGTTCAGCATGGAGAGGAGAGGTGAGCGTGGGGCAGAGCGGGTCCCCTTGAGCCCTGCCCCGGGAATGAAGCTGGAGCCCCTCAAACCCTCCCTGGGAATCAGTCCAGACCCTTCAGCCCTCCCTGTGCCCCTTCCCGTGGCCTTTTGACCCATTCCAGTCCATCACAGTCTCCTCCACTCCTTCCAATGCCCCCTAGTCTCTCCTAGTCCATTCCAGTTTTTCGTGGTCCATCCCAGTCCATCCCAGTCTCTCCCAGTGCCCCCCCCGCGTCTCCACCCCGCTGGGGCCACTGAGCTCACGCCCCTCAGCCAATCCCAGCGCGTCTCTCTGATGACGCTCCAGTTGCCAGGCAGACCCAAACCAAAGAGTTCCCTCACCACGACTCAGCCTCCCAGTCCCCATCGCTTCCTTCCCAGGCCAGAGTAGTCCATCCCAGTCCTTCCCAGTCACTTCCAGTCCCTCTCGATCCATTCCCAGACCCTCTCAGTCCATTCCCAGTCGTTCTCACTTCACTCCCACATCTCCCAACTCTCTCCCCAGTGGCCCCCCAGCCCATGCCCTTCTCCCCCACTCTATTCCCACTCCCTCCCACTGCCATCCCAGTCCCTCCCAATGTCCTCCAAGCCCTCTGCCCTCCCTCCCAGTGCCCCCCAGCTCAGCCCAGTGTCCAAGGGCAACTGGGAGGGAGTTTGGTGGGTGCTGGGGGTGATGGGAGGGGGTTGGAGGGTCCTAAAGGGTCTGGGAGGGGCTGGGTGGGATCCCTGCAGGGGCTGGGAAGGGACTGGCAGAAGGTTTGAGGGACCCCCGGGTGGGCTGGGGGAGAGCGGGCTGGGCTCTGTGGGGTGCCGGGGGGTGCGTGGGAGGAGGTTTTGGGGGTGCTGACCCCCCCGGCTCCCCCCAGAGATGCCACCGGACACCGTCTGCAGCAAGATCCTGGTGGGGGTCGGGGGCTTCGTCTTGGGCTTGGTCTTCCTGGCACTGGGGCTCGGCTTCTACCTGCGGGAGAAGGTAAAGGGGGGTCCCCAAATGGGGGTCGTGGCCCCCCCCTTGCTCTCCCACAGCCTCTGTGCCCCCCCTGTCCCCCCACCCCGCTCTCACCCCCTTTTCTCTCCCCACAGAGCTCCTGAGCCGCCGGCGGCCGCAGCCCCTCCCCGTGGCCTCGGGCCCAGCCAGGACCCTCCAGTCCAACCCTGTCCACACTTTTGGGGTGTCGTGTGTCCCCCCGGCCCTACTTTTGTTTGCACCCCAGCCGGCTGCTCCCAGTGTTCCCAGTAAAGCTTCCCAGTTCTCTACAGTCCTGGTTATTGGGAGACAACTGGGGGACTCCGAAAATCCTGGGAATAAGGGGGGTTTGGGCACTCCCAGACATTGAATATCCTGGGAAAATAGGCGTTTGGAGAAATGTCAGGCCCCCAGGACAAATGAACAGGGGTGTTGGGCTCTCCCAGATCCCATAATATTGGAAAAGAGGGGCTTGGACACTCCCAGACTCCAGAAATCCTGAGAACAGGGGGTTTGGACACTCCATGACGCAAAAAATCCTGGAGAAGGGTAGTTTGGGCATATGCAGAGGCCCAAAATCCTTGCACAGGGGGATTTGGGCACATCCAGATCCCAAAATATTGAAAAAGAGGGGATTGGACACTCCCAGACTCTAAAACTCTTGGGAACAGGTCAGTTCGGGCACTTCCAGAACTACGAAATCATGGAGAAAGGTGGTTTGGACATATCCAGTGCCCAAAAATCCTGAGAACAGGGCCCTTTGGTACTCACAGACCCTGAAAATCCTGGGAAGAGGGGAGTTTGAGCACTTCCTGATCCCAAAATATCAGAAAAGAGGGGCATGGACACTCCCAGTCTCCAGAAATCCTGGTAACAGGGTGGTTTTGGCAATCCCAGAGCCACAAAATCCTGGGAAAAGGGGGGGTTGTTCAAATGTCAGCACCCTAAACTCCCATAAACGGGGGGGTTTGGGCATTGTCAGCCCCCAAAAATCCTGGAAAAGAGAGGTCTAGCTGCTAACAAACCCCAAAAATTGCGAGAACGGGGACTTGGGAATTCTCAGATCCCCAGAATTGTGAGAATAGGCAGGGTTTGGGCACTCCTAGACCCACAAAGTCCCAGGAACAGGGGTTTATAAGACACTCCCCCCCAAAATCCTGGAGAAAGGTGGTTTGGGCACATCCAGAGCCCAAAATATTGGAAAAGAGGGGCTTACACACTCCCAGACCCTAAAAGTCCTGGGAACAGGGAGGTTTGGGCACTCCCAGAACCACAAAATCCTGGGAACAGGAGGTTATTGGGCACCAGCAGCCACCCAAAACCTCATTCCAACGTACCCAGGTCACCCCAAACCCCATCCCCAGCAATCCTGGAACCCCCAAAACCCACCTTGGACCCCCCCAAGGCCCGGGCGGGGTCAGAAGCAGCAGCAGCCAATGGGAGCGAGCGCTGTTGTTGCGTCATCAGTTGCCGGGTAGACGAGTCCCGAACTGAGCCCCGATCGGGCTCAGCCAATCAGAGACCGCCCTGAGCTCGTTTTTGCTCAACAGGGGCACTCCCAGACCCCCAAAATCCTGGAGAAAGGTGGTTTGGACACATCCAGACCCTAAAAATCCCGGGAACTGGGGGTTTGGACATTCCCAGCCCTCCAAAAACCAAGGAACAGGGCGGTTGGGAACATTCAGACATCAAAAATTTTGGGGACATCAGGGTGTGGGTTCTCCTAGACCCTTAAAATCCCAGGAATATGGGGTTTATGGCACTCCCAGATCTCTAAATATTGGAAAAGAGGGGTCAGGACACTCCCAGACCCTAAAACTCCTGAGAACTGGGGGGAGGGTGGATATATTCAAACCCCAAAAATCCGAGGAACAGGGGGGTTTGGGCACCTTCAGACCCAAAAAATCCTAGGAAAATGGGGTTTGGACAAATGTCATCCTCCTAAACCAGCATGAACAGGGGGGGTTGTGCTCTCCCAGCCCTCAAAACATCCTGGAAAAGAGAAGTTCAGGTACTCCCAGGCCCCCAAAATTGTGAAATCAGAAGGGTTTGGGCACTCCCAGACACCAAAACATTTAAAAAGAGGAGTTAGGACACTCCTAGACCGTAAAACTCCTGGGAACAGGGGGGCTTGGGCACTCCAAGACCCCCAAAATTAGGTTATTAGGCACCCGCGGCCACCCAAAACCTCATTCCAACGTATCAAGATCACCTTAAATCCCATCTCCAGGAATCCGGGACCCCCCAAAACCCACCTTGGACCCCCCCAGCCCCGGGGCTGCCGCGGGGGCCCCCAACGGCCCTCAGCCAATCCCAAAGCGCCCACGCCGCCCGCGCCCAATCCCAGCGCGCCGCGCTGATGACTCATCAGTCGCCGGGAAGACGCCTCCAAAAAAGGGCCCCAACTGCGCCCTCAGCCAAGCCCAGCGCGCCCCAAACCCCCCAAAACGGCGCCGCCCGGCTGGTTTGGGCTGTCAGCAGCTGTCCGGCGCTGGGCATGGAGCGTGTGCGGGGAGCTGGGGCCGTGCTGGCGGTGCTGGTGGTGCTGGGAGCCCCCCCGGCTGCGGGCGAGGAGCTGTCGGGTGAGCGGGGGGGGCGGGCAGGGGGGTCGGGTGAGAAAGGGGGGAAAGAGGGGAGAAAAGAGGGGTTGGGAGCCCCAAAAGTGAGTGCGAGGGGGGTTGGAAGGCCCGGAGTGAGTGGGAGGGGGGTGGGAGCCCCAAAGTGAGGTTGGGGGGGTCTGGGGATTGTGGGGGCCAGTGGGAAAGGGGTGGGAGAGGGGGGCAAGGGGGTGTGGGAGAGCAGGCAGAGGGGTGCCCTGGGGGTCCCTGGGTGTCCCTTGATCCCTGGAGCGGTTCCCTGGGGCTCTGGGGGGGTCGGATCCACATTGGGGGGTCCCCAACCCCCCTGTCCATCCCCGGGGGGCTGATGGGGGGGTTCCCCCCCAGCCAAGAGCCGGTGCTGGGGCGTCCGTGGGGCAGAGGGGGGTGGGAAAGGGGGGTCCGGGGTGGCCCCCTGATCTCCCACCCTGCTGTGGGGGGCTGGGGGATGATGGGGGGGACGGGGGAGCCTCTGACCCGTGTCCTGCACACACAGGGGTGTTCCAGCACTTGACAATGTACGAGTGTCACTTCATCAACGGCACCGAGCAGGTGAGGTTCGTGCACAGGTACATCTACAACCGGGAGCAGTACGTGCACTTCGACAGCGATGTGGGGGTCTATGTGGGGGACACCCCGTATGGGGAGGAGATGTGGGCCAGGCCGCGGAACAGAGACAAACAATTCATGAAGCGCATGCGGGCTGTGGCGGACACGGTCTGCCGGCACAACTACGAGCTGGTCACCCCGTTCAGCGTGGAGAGGAGAGGTGAGCTTGGGACAGAGCGGGTACCCTCAGGCTCTGCCTCGGAAATGGCCCTGGAGCCTCTAAAAACCCTCCCTGGGAATCACCCCAGACCCCTCAGTCCTTCATGTGCCCATCCCCATGCCATTTTACCCCGTCCCAGTCCATCCCAGTCTCTTCCAGTGCCCCCCGCGTCTCCACCCCGCTGGGGCCACCGAGCTCACGCCCCTCAGCCAATCCCAGCGCGTCTCTCTGATGACGCTCCAGTTGCCAGGCAGACCCAAACCAAAGAGTTCCCTCACCACGACTCAGCCTCTCAGTCCACATCGCTTCCTTCCCAGGCCAGCCCTCTCATTCCCAGTCCTACCCAGTCATTCCCAGTGCCTCTCACTCCATTCCCAGACCCCCTCAGTCCATTCCCAGTCGTTCTCACTTCACTCCCACATCTCCCAACTCTCTTCCCAGTGCCCCCCCAGCCCATCCCCTTCTACCCCAGTCTATTCCCAGTCCCTCCCTCTGCCATCCCAGTCCCTCCCAGTGCCATCCCAATCCCTACCAATGCCCTCCAAGCCCTCTGCCTTCCCTCCCAGTGCCCCCCAGCTCAGCCCAGTGTCTCCCCCGTCCCTGCCAGTGCCCCCCAGCGTGTCCATCTCACTGGTGCCGTCGAGCTCCCAGCCCGGCCCCGGCCGCCTGCTCTGCTCCTTGATGGATTTCTACCCTGCGCCGGTGCAGGTGAGGTGGTTCCAGGATGGGCAGGAGCTGCTGGAGCACGTGGTGGCCACCGACGTGATCCCCAACGGGGACTGGAGCTACCAGGTGCTGGTGCTGCTGGAAATCCCCCCCCGGCGCGGGGTCACCTACAGCTGCCAGGTGGAGCACGTCAGCCTGGAGCACCCCCTCAGCCGGCACTGGGGTACAGCCCGGCCCCCCCAGCACCGGGGGCACACTGGCAGGGGGACCGGGGGGGAAAGGGGGCAACTGGGGGCGACTGGGAGGGAGTCTGGGGGGGAACAGGAAGGATTTGGGGGGCAATGGAGAGGCTGAGAAGGAGGTTGGTGGGTGCTGGGAGGACTGAGAAGGGCCTTGGGGAGTCTTGGGGGTAACTGGGAGGGAGTTTGCAGGAGTGGTCTGGAAAGGCTGGAAGGAAGTTTGTGAGGTCTTGGGTTGACTGGGAGGGGTTCAGAGAAGTCTTGAGGGGGCTGGGAAGTGACTTGGAGGGGTTTTGGGGGGTGCTGGGAGTGATGAGAGGGGGGTTGGAGGGTCCTAAAGGGGCTGGGAGGAGCTTGGTGGGATCCCAGAAGGGCTGGGAAGGGACTGGCAGGAGGTTTCAGGGAGTCCTGGGTGGGCTGGGAGAGACTAGGATGGGGTTTGTGGGGTCCTGGGTGGTCTCTGGGAGGTTTTGGGGGTGCTGACCCCCCCGGCTCCCCCCAGAGATGCCACCGGACACCGTCCACATCAAGATCCTGGTGGGGGTCGGGGGCTTTGTCTTGGGCTTGGTCTTCCTGGCACTGGGGCTCGGCTTCTACCTGCAGGAGAAGGTAAAGGGGGATCCCCAAATGGGGGTCGTGTCCCCCCCCTTTCCCACAGCCTCTGTGCCCCCCCTGTCCCCCCACCCCGCTCTCACCCCCTTTTCTCTCCCCACAGAGCTCCTGAGCCACCGGCGGCCGCAGCCCCTCCCCGTGGCCTCGGGCCCAGCCGGGACCCCCCAGTCCATCCCCACAATGAGTTTGGGGGGTCGTGTGTCCCCCCCGGCCCTGCTTTTATTCTGACCCCAGCCGGCTGCTCCCAGTGTTCCCAGGAAAGCTTCCCAGTTCTCCCCAGTCCCTGTTATTGGGGGGCAGTGAGGGCAGGGGGGAGGGGATCCCTGTCACAGCTTTACTTCTTCTAAAAAACCAAGCAGGAATTTTTCTTTCCCCTGCCCCTCTGGAAAAGAAAGATGTTCAATGGGGGAGGGGGCTTTGCCTTGGGTGACTCACACCCCCAAAAGAACTGGCCCAGCCCACATTGCAGGTTGGGAACCCTCAGAAGGCTCTGGGGGGGTGGAGTTTTTTGCTTTCTCCTGGGCAAAGGGCAAGGCCCTTCCCTTTGGCCTTAACTCAGGCCAGGGGTGTGTTGGAGAGGCTGCGAGGTCCTTTTGTTCTCGGCCTGCTCATCTGGCTCTTTGCTGGTTCCCGTTTGCCTTCGTTTCCTGCGCCCTGTTCTGCCCCCAGCCCGGACCTGCTCGGACTTCATGGGAGAGGTTTGACCCCCCTAGAGAGGAACCTTTTGGGGAGGAGGTCGCCCTTTCCCTCCTGCGCTCCCGTGTTGGCAGTGGCATGTGTTCATCGGCCAAAAGGGGGAATTCCCGGCCACAGCCAGCCCCAGACAGCGGGAGTTTCGTGGGAAGAGCCCCTTTTTCTCCTTTTCCACTTTTTCCCCTTTTTGTTGTTCTGCCAATACACAGATATCCTTTAATAAAGAGCTGTTATTTTTCCTTTCTCCATACTTCCTCAATTGGAGTCTCTTCATTTCCGATTTACAGTTGCTTAGAGGGAGGAGTTTGGTTTTCCTCATAACTCATCTCCCTCAGCAAAACACTTCAGTCTCATCCAACTGAGACAGAGGTGCTGCCCCATGCTCCTGCCCTTGCCATTGAACATCCCCACATCCCAGAGCCCCAGCAAGAGCCCTGAGGAATGAGGCAGGCACAGGATCTCCCTTCCCAGGGCTGGGGGTCAGGCCTTGGCCCTTTGCAAGAACAAAACAAAGCCAGATTTATTCAGCATCAGAGACCCCGGGACTTTGCTTGTCCCCACCTGTCTTCACTGCCTCCACTTTTTGGCTCTAACTGGAAGCAGGGGACAATTTCTGAGTGCTGGCCCTCAGTGGGACCCATTAACGCCAGGAGAAACTGTGGACTTGGATCTGACTTGGAATTCTTCAGAGGTTTCTTGAACTTGCTCTTTGTCTGATGTTCAGGGACTCATCCCCAACCCCCGAGGGTCATTCAGTGCCTGGGGCTGTGTCTGTGCTGCTGAGCTGGGCCGGGCTCCTGGCACACAGGGAGCTCCTGGCAAGCGGGCAGCGCTGCAGAGAGACAGCTCTGCCCAGGAGCAGCTCCTCTGCACAGCCCAGCAGGGCTGAGGGCACTGCTGGAGGTTTCTAAGAGTAATTTTCAAGAAATGCAGCAAGGCAGGGACATCCTGAAAGGGAAGGATCCTGTACTTCCAGTGTTCTGCTTCGGGTTCCCTGGGACGGGCAGTGAGAAAGATCAATTCATGTCTCCATTCAGGAGGAAGCATGGAAAATCCAAAGCTGTTCTTCTTCGAGGGCAATGGCACAGGGAGTGTCAGAAATCAACCCCCTGGGCCTCACAGGCAGCAGCAGTGGTGCTTTTCCAGCCTCCTCAGGGTTGCTCTGACGTTACCATCAGAGCCTGCCCAGCCAGAGGTGCCCCTGGCACCAGAGTGCCCTGTGCTGGGAGGGCTCTGCAGGGCAGAGCTGAGCACCCAGGGCTGGGATGGGCTCTGGAGGCACTGCCAGGGCCCAGCCCTGGGCACAGGGAAGCAGCTGCTGGCAGGGACAGCTCCAGGCAGCAGAGCCTGAGCACTCCTCTGCATCGCCCTCTGCTCAGCTGCACAGGGAAAGAGGGAAGAGTTGGGAGGAATTGATTTTGCAAGTGGAGTCTTCACAAAAACCCACTTTTTTTTCCAGGCATCTTTGAAGTGGATCATCCAGCAAGAGAGAGGTGCAAATAGCACAGGGAACCTGTGTGCTGAGCAGCAGGTCACTTGTGGGCAGAGCAGCGCTCCTGAGTCTGCACTGGGGCACAGGGAGCCCTTTGGGACCTCAGAGCTGTCCAGGGTTCAGGCTGAGAGCAATGGGGAGGGTGAGAATTCCTGCCCGGTCAAGGAAAGTGCTCTCGCTGAGCAGCACAGAGCTGAGTTGAACAAAGTTCCCCCAAAGAAATCCAAAGAATTTGGAGGAGATTGTAAAGCAGCAGAGGATTGACTCAAGGCAGCCCTGCCCTGACTGTGCTGCCTCTCCTGTCCCCTCCCCAGCGCGGGACGCGCAGAGGCCGCCCGGCTCCCCCCAGCCAAGGCCTGCCGGGCCCCGCCAGCAGCGGCTGCTGGCCCAGTCACTCCCAGTCACTCCCAATTGGATCCCAATTGCCCTCAAAGGTGGTCCCAGTTGCTCCCAGTCCCCCCCAGGATGGTTCCTTTCCCTCTCAGGGACTCCCAGTCTGAGTCCAGTCTGGCCCCAGGCACTTTCAGTCACTGCCTGGAGGAGGCCATTTGCCCCTGAATGGTCCCAGTTGCTCCCAGGATGATCTCAGTATGTGTCCAGTATGTGTCCCAGTATGACCCCAGGAACTTGCAGACACTTGCAGTACAAATCCAGTTTGATCCCAGTCATCCCAGTATGGTTGCAGTCCCTCTAACATACTCCCAGTAGTATTGCAGTCACTCCCAGTATGGTCCCAGTATGACCCAGCAGGGGCCTGGCTGCTCCCACTCTGATCCCAGTTGCCCCCAGTGTGGTTGCTCCAGGATGGATCAGGAATGGGGACCCCTCTGTGCCCCCCCCTTGTGTCACCCTGTTCTGAGGGAGCTTTGGGGGGACAGCTGCACCCAACACGGCATCCAACACATCCCAAAGTGTACTGGGACCCCTTTGAACCAGCCAGGAGATGGGCAAGGCAAGGCAAGGACGGAGCCTCGGAGCCACCAGCACGCTGTCCCCAAAGGCTGGGCTGGCACAGAAGCCCAGAGTCCATGAGCTTGGCAGAGACTTGGGAGATCAACCGGGGTCCAGCCTACGCCCCATCCCCAGCACGTCAAGCAGACCACAGCACTCAGTGCCATGGCCAGTCTTTGCTTAAACACCTCCAGGGACGCTGACTCCACCACCTCCCTGGGCAGCCCATTTCAATACCTAATCCCTGTTTCTCTCCAAAAAGTCCTGCTCCTGTCCCTGACAAACAGCCCCTGACAGGCAGGTCCTCGTGTCCTCTTGTCCTGTCGCCTGTTGCCTCGGAGAAGGGGCTGACCCCCACCTGGCTCCAGCCTCCTGTCAGGAAGTTGTGGACAGGGAGAAGGTCAGCCCCGAGCCTCCTCTTCCCCAGGTTGGAGAAGCCCAGCTCCCTCAGCTGCTCCTCACAGGCCATGCACTGCAGACCCTTGCCCAGCTTTACTGCCCTGCTCTCCACCCACTGCAGCCCCTCAAGGTTCTCCCTGAATTGAGGGGCCCAGAGCTGAACACAGCACGCCAGGGGTGGCCTCACCAGTGCCCAGTCCAGCAGAAGCATCACTGCCCTGCTCCTGCTGCCACATTATTAACAAGACAAAATTAACACAGACAGTTACTGAGGCTCTCCCTATCTAGGGAAAAGACAAGAAAAGGACAAAAACTGTGACTAAGTATCATGCAAAGTGAGAAATCAAGAACCAATAGAAGAGAGAAGAAGAATTCCTGCAGAGAACTGGTAAGCCAATGGACAGGAATTCCTTTGTCTGCTAAAATGTAAAAAGAGTTAAAAGTTTTGAGAACTGATGTACAGGTGTTAGAGAGCAATTCCTGTGTCCCTTCAGTGCTGAATGAAGTAGGGTCACCTCTGGAACCCAACCAACTGCTCAGAGATTTTATTCCCCGGCTTTCCCTGACAGTTTCTGGGGACCCAGATGAGACAAAGCAGCGCCGACAGGGCAGAGCAGAGGAATCGTTGGCCCTGCAGCGTGTACCAAAGGAGTTTTGGGGAGATCTTCCAGTGCCCTGGTCTGGAGAGTTCACCACGCCTTCTTTTCTGGGAAAAAGAACAGGCCATGAATTTTGGGTCCTTGATTTTAAGGCCTTTTGCCTGCACATAAGGCACAGCACTGGGAAGGACGCAGCGTGAGGCTGAGAGGTTTCTGTCCTGGTTTGTGGGCTTGGGTGAGATTGGGCCAGAATTACAGGACACCTGTAAAATCTGGGCTTTGGGAAAGGTTGGGGAGGGTTGGGAAAGGTGTTCAAAGGGTGGTTTTGCCTGAGGTGTTAAACATGGGAGTGGGTCTGTCTTCCCAATTCCCAAGAGAAGAGATCCCAGAAAGCTCCCCTGCAGGTTGTGTTTTAAGGAACAGGAGAAGAGACCGAGGGTAAGGGGTTTCTTTCCTGGAGGGAAGGGCTGTCGTTCACTTGCAGGAGCCCTGTGCTGAAATTGCCAGTCTGACTGCCCAAACTGAACACAGCTGAAGATTCCTGCCAGACAAAAAGGGCCAGGACAGAAAGCTCTTGCTGCCCATGGAGTGCCCAGGGTGGCCCCCCAACTGCATCTGAAACCTGAAGGTTCCAGGCTTTCTTTCCTGGGGGAAAGGCCGTGACATCCCAAAGAGTCCCGTGGCAGACAGGTGGGGCTGCACTGTGGGGGTGTGAGGTGTTGGTTCTTTGGTTTCCAGAGGCCATTCCAGAATGGAGAGGATAGGCCAGAATGGATAGGACAACAAAAGGCCCAAAGCACATGGGTTGGTCTGCACTATGGTGTGGGGTGTTGGTTCTTTGGTTGCCAGGGCCTATTCTGGAATGGAGAGGACAGGCTGTGACAAGAAGTGCCTGTCAGAACTGCAAAGACGGACACACAAGAATCTTATGTGGGCATATTCTCTGCTCTGCCCTGCACATCTTTTTGCTGGGGTCAAAACTCAGCCTCTCTGTTTTCCTCTCCTAAGGGACTTGTTCTTAGACATCCCTTTCCCCTACGCTCCTTTCAAAAGCCCTCCTGGCAATTCCCAAGCCTGTACCCGGCTCTCATCCCCTCTCTGGCTCAGAGCCCTCAACTTCTCTTGCAGAGAACTGGGCCTGTCAATCCATCATCCCTTTGGCTGGCTGTGTTGGGGAGGGGTTTGGATCATACTGAAGCTGAAACCACGACACCGTTGAAAGCTCAACAAAACTGATATTTATTAGCAAGAGGTGGCCAACAAAACGAACACACCCAAAGGAGAGGAAGGAAGAGAGAAATAAGCCCCTAGTATGACCTCCCCCAGTCACCCAGCTGTTGCCCATAGAGTTATCTCACTGACCTAGAATGCCTGTAATTACCAATGGCAGAAGCTGCATCCTTGGAGAGTCAGTAAGTTCACAAACTGGCAGGCGTCCCTGCCAAAGGCAACATTGTCCTTGATGTGAAGCTTGCTCCCCTCCAAAAAAAGAGCTATCTGCTTTTATACAATTAATTGAGTGACCTCAACCTTGGCAGGTGTGGCCAGCACTGCCCAGCCCGAGGCCCTCAGTCCCACCCCTTGGTTATGTCAGTGCATCTCTTCTGCGCACACGTGGCTTTCCCTGCGCCTGCCTATCTGTACCAGGGTGAATTTATGCTGATACTTTTGGTCTGTGTTTGGCCCCAGCCACCTGCAGGAGTTTATATTCTCCCTGCCAAGTTCACTGATAAAACAGTGAATTCATCCTTGGAGGGAGAACTTGTGTATAAACTGTTTTAATTGGCGTTCTGTGATTGGCCAGTTGTCCTCCAAGGTCGCTTGAAGGAGAGATTGAGGAGGAGGATGAGGAAGGCTCGGCCCCAGACTCAGTTAAGAAAGACCCCCAAAACACACTGTGTGTGCGTGAGGGGATTTCCAAAGTTCTCACATGTGCTCAGAAGAGATGCACTGACATAACCGGGGGTGGGACTGAGGGCCTCGGGCTGGGCGGTGCTGGCCACACCTGGGAGGCTGTGGCCACTCAGTTAATTGTATAAAAGTAGAATAGTGTTTTCTTGGGAAGAGCTAACTTCACACCAAGGACAACGTTGCCTTTGGCAGGGATACCTGCCAGTTTGTGAACTTACTGACTCTCCAAGGATGCAGCTTCTGCTCTGGGTAATTATAGGCCTGCTAGGTCGGTAAGAGAACTTTATGGGCAACAGCTGGGTAACTGGGGGCTTATTTCTCTCCTCCTTCCTCCCTTTTGGGTTTGTTCGTTTTGTTGGCCACCTCTTGGTAATAAATACTGGTTTTTGTTAAGCTTTTAACGGTGTCTTGGTTTCGAGTTTCAGTATGGTTTTGAACCCTCCCTAATACAATCAGGAACAGTGTGGTCAGCAGGTCCAAGGAAGTGATTCTTCCCTTGGACTCAGTGCAGGTGAGGCCACACCTGGAGTGCTGTGTCCAGTTCTGGGCCCTCAGTTCAGGAAGGACATTGAGGTCCTGGAGCAGGTCCAGAGGAGGGCAACGAGGATGGGGAAGGAACTCAAGCACAAGTCCTATGAGGAGAGGCTGAGGGAGCTGGGGTTGTTCAGCCTGGAGAAGAGGAGGCTCAGGGGAGACCTCCTCACTCTCTACAGCTACCTGAAAGGAGGGGGGAGCCAGGTGGGGGTTGGTCTCTTTTCCCAGGTAACCATCAGCAAGACAAGAGGGCTCTGTCTCAAGTTGTGCCAGGGGAGGTTTAGGTTGGATATTAGAAAGAATTTCTTTTCAGAGAGGGTGGTCAGACATTGGAATGGGCTGCCCAGGGAAGTGGTGGATTCCCAGTCCCTGGAGATTTTTAAAAAGAGACTGGATGTGGCATCAGTGCCATGGCCTAGTAACTGCAGTGGTGTTGGATCAAGGGTTGGACTTGATGATCTCAGAGGTCCCTTCCAACCCAGCTGATTCTATGACTCTATAATTCTATAAGGAACTCGTGGTTCACAGAAGCAGCAAAGCAGGCAAAGGTGGGGTGTTAGAGAATCCCAGAATAAAAGAATGTCCGAGTTGGAAGGGACCCCACAAGGATCATCAAGTCCAACCCTCAGCCCTGCCCAGGCCCATCCCCAAGAGTCACAGGCTGTGCCCCAGAGGATCATCCAAACTCTCCTGGAGCTCTGTCAGCCTTGGTGCTGTGCCCACTGCCCTGGGGAGCCTGTTCAGTGCCAACCACCCTGGGGGGGAAGAACCTCTTTCTAACATCCAACCTGAGCCTGGCCTGACACAACTCCAGGCCATTCCCTGGGGGCTGTCCCTGGTCCCCCCAGAGCAGAGCTCAGGGCCTGCCCCTCCTCTGCCCCTCCTGAGGAAGTTGGAACTGCCATGAGTTCTCCCCTCAGTCTCCTCTTGTGCAGCTGAACACCCCAAGTGCCCTGAGCTGCTCCTCCTTTGGCTTCCCCTGCAGAGCCTTCCCCATCCTGGTGGCCTCCTTTGGCCACTCTCTACTGGCTCCATCTCTTCCTTCCATTGTGTCCCCCCCGAGTGCCCCACTATTGAGGTGAGGCCGCCCCAGGGCAGAGCAGAGCGGGACAATCCCCTCCCTGGCCCGGCCATGCTGGGCCTGATGCCCCCAGGACAGGGTTGTCTCTCCTGGCTGCCAGGGCACTGCTGACTCCTGGCCAAGTGGGCACCCCCGGAACCCCCAGGGCCCTTTCCCAGCACTGGTCTCCAGCCTCTCATTCCCACTCTATCCCCACATCTGGGGTTGCCCCATCCCAGGGGCAGAATCCGGCACTGCCCCTTGTTGAACTTCCATGGGGGGTGATTCCCAGCCCTGGCATCTGTCCAGGTCTCTCTGCAGGGCCTCCCTGCCTTCCAGGGACTCAGCAGCTCCTCCCAGGTTGGGGTCATCTGCAAACTTGCTCCGTGTCCCTTCCAGTGCTGCGTCCAAGTCATGGATGGAGATGTTGGAGAGCACAGGGCCCAGATGGAGCCCTGGGGAACCCCCCTAGTGACCCCCATCTGATGTCCCCCCAGTCACTGCCACCCTCTGGGCCCGACCCGGGAGCCCATTGCTCGCCCAGCACAGGGTGTGTTTATCCAGCTCTGGGCTGGACACTTTGTCCAGAGGGATCTGGGCACAGACACGATGGGAAGCTTCACTGAAACCCAAAAGGATCCCATCAACTGGCTTCCCTTGATCAGCCAGGGGGTGATGTTGTCATAAAGTAACTCAGGTTTGATCAGCAGGCCTTTCCTCTGGGGAAGCCGTGCTGGCTGTGATACCCCACAGCAGGGTGGGAGCTCAGGGGCCACCCCAGACCCCCCTTTTCCCACCTTTTCCCCCGTGGCCACTGCAGCACCGGCTGTTGGGTGGAGGGGAACCCCCCATCAGCCCCTCAGGGATGGACAGGGGGGTTGGGGACCCCCCCAGTGCAGATCCAACCCCCCCAGAGCCCCAGGGAACTGCTCCAGGGCTCAAGTGATGGGGACACCAAGGGACCCCCTTGGGACTCCTCTTCCTGCTGTCCCACCCCCCTTTTCTGCCCCTCTCCCACCCCTTTCCTATGGTCCCCACAACCCCCACATCCCCCCTGCACTCAGTTTGGGGCTCCCACCCCACTCTCAATAACTTTGGGGTCCCAACACCCCTAACACTCAGTTTTGGGGGTCTCAGCCCACCACTTTTCCCTTCTCTCCCACCCCTTTCCTATTGTCCCACTAAACCACAGTTTCCCTGTGCTCCCTTTGGGGGTCCCACCCCTTTGGCCCCTCAGCTGAAGGGGTCCCACCCCCCCTTTTTCCCACCTTTTCTCCCCTTTCCTGTTCCCTTTCCCCATCCCCCCTGTGGCAGGGGGAGTTCAAGGCTTAGACAAAGTTGATTGGAGAAGTCCTGCTCTGGAGTCCCGAGGTGCAGAACGGACTCCCTGGCTTTCTAAACTCCTGCCCCCAGAGGGGCCTGGGGGCAGCTGGATCCAATCTCAGCCTTGGGTTATGCCAATGCTTTGAATTTAAGGAATTATAGAGATGGGATTGAACCAGTTTTGTCCCACAGGTTTTAATGATGGAAAAGCAGATATATTTATATCAATGAACTACTTATTACTAATAATGATCAGACAAAAGGCCTAAACCAGAATTATTTACTATACAACATACACACTAAAACTACCAGTAGTACAGGATAAGGTAGGGCAGGGCACTACACTAAAGCAATTGCTGAAGCAATTCTACTAAAGGTGGCAAACAAGCAAGAATTCTTAATTAGAGATGGATGGAACTCCCCCAGACCAGCGCTGGTGGGGAGATCTCTGCTCTCAACCTCCAGCAGTGACCTTGGGGGGTCCCCAGCCAAGGCAGGAATCTCCACACACCCCCAAGAAGGGTTCTGTTGGAAGAACCTGCCCCTGGGAAAGGGGACTGGCCCTTTCTGGTAGAAACCCATGGACTGACAGTCCTTGGACTCCAGGGCTTCCCTCACCATCAGGGGCTTCATTTGGGGTCAAACCAGTCTGGGGTCCAACATCTCCTGCCTTGTCCTGGCCCCCTCTCAGCTCAGCACTGACCCCTTTGCAAATGGGGCATTGTCTTGGGGCCATTGCAGGGGGGATGTCCTGCCCCAGTGTCCCAGTGTTCCTTTAATTGCCAGAGGCCCTGCAGTGTCCCAGTGGCCCCTTGATTCCATGACCTTCTGAAACACCTCAGGCTTCCTTTGGTTCCATGAGGCCCCCCTGTCACAAAGGCCCCTGGATTCCATGAATTCCGCAGTGTCACAAGGTTCCTTTTTTTTCCATAGGGCCCTGCAGTGTCCCAATTGTGCCTTGACTCCAGGAGTACCCAAATTCTCCCAGGGTTCCTTTGGTTTCAGGAGGTCCCGCAGTGTCCCAGCGGCCCCTTCATTCCAGGCAGGCCCAGGGAGACGAAGGCAAAGACGGAGCCCCGACCCCCGTCAGCATCTTGGGGGGGCGGGGGGGCAGGACCCGGGAAACGGCGGCGGCTGCTGGGAAGGGACTGGGATGGACTGGGATGGACTGGGATGGACTGGGATGGACTGGGATGGAATGGGATGGACTGGGACGGACTGGGATGGACTGGGATGGACTGGGATGGACTGGGACGGACTGGGACAGACTGGGACAGACTGGGATGGACAAGAATGGACTGGGACAGACTGGGATGGACCAGGACACCGGGATACACTGGGACCAGGACTGGGACCCAGCAGGACCCCCCGGGAGCAGGATCTGAGCACACTGGGACCCTCCAGGACCAGAAATGGGGCAACAGGGATCATACTGGGAGCAACTGGGACCACACTGAGGGCTACTGGGAGCAACTGGAGGCCACATAGGATATAGTGGGAGTGCCTTGGAGTCACTGGAATCATACTGGTGGAAACTGGAATGTTACTGGGGCATCTGGGAGTGACTGGGAAGGACTATGAGCATGCTGAGGGCTCTACTGGGATATACTGGGAGTGTCTGCAACCATGGTGGGGGTAACTGGGACTGTACTGGGAGTGACTGGGACTACATGAAGGGGAATTAGGACCAGGCTGGGGGCAACTGGAAGGAATTGAGTGACTGGATTTACAATAGAAGCAACTGGGATTGAGTGGGACTGTCAGGAGGGAGGACTGGGATCATACTTGGAGTGACTGGATCTGTGCTAGGGGCAACTGGGAGCAACTGGGACCATACTGGGATCACAGTGGGAGCAGTTTGGCCCATGCTGGGAGCAACTGAGACCACACTGAGGGTGACTGGGGTCATACTGGGATCATACCAGGAGTGAGTGGGATCATGCTGGAGGTGATTGGGATCATCCTGGGAGCAACTTGGAGTGCACTGGGGATGACTGGAAGTGGCTGTGAGCAACTGGGATCCTGCTGGAAGCTTCTGGGGGCAACTGGGAATGAGTGGGACCACATGGAGGAAACTGGGAGCTACTGGGAGAGACCAGGAGTGACTGGGATCATCCTGGGACTGACTGGGCGCTGAATCCGAAAAATCGGTCCGAGAAACTGCTCAGAGACTTTTTTCTCTTTAAGCAGCCAGGTATTTGTTTCTTCAACGTTGGGAGCAAGCCAGCTCGCACTGGACAAACTTGCTCCAAGGCTTCACACAAAATCAGCATTTTTATACAATCTTCAGCTGGGATTAAATGCATATTCAAGTGATTCCAACATCTCTCTCTGCGTATTAAGAATAGGTGGAGTATAGGTGGAGCTCAGGCGGGGCTTGGGGCGGTGCTTCTCTTGGCCCTCAATCCTGAGGGGACTTCCACTCTTCCTCCATGGCTCTGGGGGCTTCAACTCACCTTCCTCAGCTTGACCTTCCTTCTCTTCCATTGTTCTTGACCCGCTCCCTGAAGCTTGGAAAAAGCCCTGGCTCCCGGCCTATTCCTCCTCTTCCAATGTCTCCCTGATCCTGCTGTCTCTCTAATTTATCCCCTCTAGGCCTAGGACATGTTCCTGTACTATTCTCTGAAGCTTTGCTCCAGTCAGTAGAACAGAACGAGCACAGATGGTCTTGGCTGTTGGGAGCTTGTTAGCAGGCCCAAATTTCTTCGTGAACTCTTTTGGGCCTGGCCTCCTGTTTCACCAGGGACACAGCCCGGGCCCGGGTGTTCCCATTCCCATTCCACGGGTTTGCATTCCTGTTCCAGGTGTTCCCATCCCATTCTAGTTGTTCCCATCCCATTCCAGGTGTCCCCATTCCCATTCCAGGAGTTCCCATTCCAGGTGTTCCCATTCCCATTCCAGATGTTCCCAGTCCCATTCCAGGTGTTCCAATTCCCTTTCCAGGTGTCCCATCTCATTTTAGGTGTCCCCATTCCCATTCCCAATGTCCCCATTCCCATTCCAGGTCTTCCCATTTCCATTCCTGGTGTTCCCATCCCATTGCTATTGTCCCCATCCCATTCCTTATGTCCCCATTCCAGGCATTCTCATTCCCATTCCAGGTGTTCCTATTCCCATTCCAGGTGTTCCAATTCCCTTTCCTGGTGTTCCATCCCATTCCAGGTGTCCCCATTCCCATTCCTATTGTCCCTCCTCCAATTCCTGGTATTCCCATCCCACTTCTGGTTTCCCCATTCCCAGTTCTTGGTGTTCCCATTCCCATTCCAGGTGCCTCCATTCCCATTCCAGGTGTCCCCATTCCCATTTCACGAATTCCCATTCCCATTCCAGGTGTTCCCATCCCAGTTCCTGGTGTCTCCATTCCCATTCCAGGTGTTCCCATTCCCATTCCAGGGGTCCCCATTCCCATTCCCCCTGTCCCCATTCCCATTCCTGGTTCCCAGGGAGGAACTGACGGATGCCGGAGGAGGAGTCAGAATTTATTGCCCAAAGCAGGAGATTTTCACACAAAAATTAACCCCTGGTGATGTCACCGCTGTCCCTGTGATGTCACCAATGTCCCTGTGATGTCACAGCTCTCTCTGTGATGTCACCGCTGTCCCTGTGATGTCACCAATGTCCCCATGATGTCACCACTGTCATTTCCCCTGCTGGTTTACCTTAAAACCAGCACACCAGGTCTGTGCCCAACGGGGGTCCCTGTGGATCATCCAACGCGGGTCCTCCCATGGCTGATGGAGTTGGAGCAGCGGCCGAAGCTCTTCCCGCAGTCGGGGCACTCGGGGCTTCCATTACTGGTGGGTCCGTGGGTGGGAGGTCAAGGAAGAGCTCTGCCTGAAGCTCTTCCCACACTCCCCACAGTGGAAGGGCCTCTCCCTGATGTGGAGGCGACGGTGGGTGTAGAGGGTGGAGCTGTCCCACATTCCCTACACGTGTAGGGCTGTTCCCCAGTGTGGATGTGCTGGTGGCTGAGCAGCTTGGGGCTTGTGCTGAAGCTCTTCCCACATTCCAAGCACTTGTAGGGCCATTCCCTGGTGTGGATGCAACGGTGTTTGCAAAGGCTGGAGCTGTCCCTGAAGCTCTTCCCACACTCCGCACACGTGTAGGGCCTTCCCCACTGTGGATCATCTGGTGTTGGAGCAGGCTGGAGCTCTGATTGAAGCTGTTCCCACATTCCCCACACATGTAGGGCCTTTCCCCACTGTGGATCATCTGGTGGCTGAGGAGGTGGGAGCTCCGTTTGAAGCTCTTCCCACATTCCTCACACATGTAGGGCTTTTCCTTACTGTGGATCATCTGGTGTCGGAGCAGGTCAGAGCTCTGAGTGAAGCTCTTCCCACATTCCTCACAGGTGTAGGGCCTTTCCCCACTGTGGATCATCTGGTGTCGGAGCCGGTGGGAGCTCCGAGTGAAGCTCTTCCCACACTCCCCACACGTGTAGGGCCGTTCCCCGGTGTGGATGCGACAGTGCTTGTGGAGGTTGGAGCTGTCACTGAAGCTCTTCCCACACTCCCCACACGTATAGGGCCGTTCCCCAGTGTGGATGTGCTGGTGCCTCAGGAGGTCGGATCTCTTACTGAAGCTCTTTCCACATTCCAAACACCTGAAGGGCTTTTCCCTGCTGGGAGGCTGCTCAGGGACCACCAGCTCGCAGCTCCGCCTCAAGCTCCGGCCGCCTTCCCGGCACACGCTGGCTCTTTCCTCCTCACAGCCCCCTGGGCTGGCTTTGCAGCCCCTCCTGCGGGGGCATCTCCGGCCCTTTTCCTCCCCGCTGCCTTCCTGCGCCGGGGAGCCCTTCAAAACGGCCTCTCCCACCAGGCTCTGCCGCCGGGATTTGTCCTCCGCGCTCTCCGGCCTCACCTCGGGGCCTGGGGCAGGAAGCAACAAGGACACGCAGGGGATTTGCCTCCGGCCCACAGGAAAACCCAAGGACATGCCCCCAACTCCGGCCCCGGCAGGACGGCCACAAAAGACAAAAGACTGACCCAAAGGGGCACTGACTTCCTCCTCACCTGCCTGGGGGGCCCGCGGCATCTTCCTCTTCCTCGCAGCCTCCTCCTCCATCCGACCAACCTTTGGGAAGCAGAAATCCTGATGGGGGGGGGAAAAGAACGTGAGTGTGTTGCCCAAGTCCATCTCTGGAACTCACCGGGCATCCTGTGTCCCTGAAAACCTCCAAAACACCAACATTCAGCCCAGAAAAAAAAACCAACAAGATTTGGGAAATAAAACCTGCACAAACTCCCAGCAAATTTGCAAAAGATCAAGAGTCAGCAAAAAAAATAGTCCAAAATATGAACATTCAGCCCAAAAAAACCCTCCCAGACGTTTCCCCTCTCTGGTCTCTGCACCTTTACCTTCTGGGGTCTCCCCTCTCTGGGCTGCTGGGGGTCCTGCTTAGGGATGCCGGGACTCTTGGGTGTCCCAGGGGTCCCTTCTCCCCTCACTCTCTGCTTCAGGGGGCCGGGTTCCCAGACATTCCCCCTCTCCGCCTTCTCCACTTTCTTGGCCCAGGGATCCCAGGGGTCCCCACTGCCCAGGCTTCCCCTTCTCCGGGACCCCCCTTGCAGCCTCCCGGGGCTCCTCCCTCTCCCTGCTCCCCCCTCCAGCCTGCCGGGGGTCCCCCAGCTCCGGGATCGCCCCTCTCCACTCTCCCCACTCCGCGGCTACCGGGGTTCCCCCCCGGCTCTCACGGGGGGCCCCCAAACCGCTCTCGCCCCCCCCGCCATTGCCGAGCCACCGCCAGGACCTTTGGGCTGCTCTTCTTTCTGCTCCCGCTCAGCTCCTCCCTCGGCTGGGCCGCCGCTTTTGGCGGGTTTCCTCCTCCGGGATCCGCCCCCTGCAGCCCTTCCCCCCCTGGCCCAACCCCCTTGGGCCCTCCTTGGGTCCCCCTTGGACCCCCCCTGCTCAATAAGTCTGATTATACAGACAAGCAATTGGTTTTAATCCACAAAACCCAAATGTAGAACCCAGCACCCTGGGTCATGAACAAAGTGCTGTTCCTTGGGACCCCCCCAAGTCCAAAGTAAAGGGAGAGGGGAAAAAAACCTACTGGTGGGAGAGCTGTTGCAGTCTGGTCAAAAGTGGTGATTGCAGTCCAGTTGAGGGGGGTGGTCTCAGGCTGGTTGAGAGCGGTGAGCTGCAGTCTTCCTTTGGATCCCACGAGTGGTAGAAAGGTTCTGAAACTCCAGGTTTATATATTCTCCAGTTCAGGCAGGAATGCCCAGTCCTCCCCTCACAGCGGGGAATTCCATAAAAGGATGCTTAGTTCTTCCCCCAAAGCGGGGAATTCCATAAAAGGATGCTCAGTCCCCTCCTCAGAGGGGGGAATTCCATAAAAGGATGCTCAGTCCTCCCCTCAAAGCGGGGAATTCCATAAAAGGGTATGAGGACAGGAACATCCCCCCCACCTCGCAGGCCCCCCCCACCCCCCCGGACAACAGTTTTTGGGAAAATGGCATGGAAGGCCATAGAATCCACAGTTTTGGGCTACACCCATCCAGTGAGGAATTGGTCCCAGCTGTTCTAACTAGGACAACCACTCTTGACCAGACTGCACCACCACTCTTACCAACAGGGTTTTTTTCCCCTTTCCCTTTACTTTGGACTCAGGGGGACCAAAGAACACCACTCTGCTCATGCCCCAGGCTGCTGGGTTATATATTTTTGTTTTGTGGGTTAAAACCAATTTTTTGTCTTTATAATCGTACTTATTGTATTATTTTATTAAACTGTTATTCTGATTTATAATCTCTCTTTTGGGTTGAGTTCATTTCCCCTGCTGGTTTACCTTTAAACCAGCACATTTTTGCTGCCCAACATGGGGCAGAGAGAGAAGTCAGAATCACAATTTCATTTTAAGCATTTTTCTATTTGGATATAGAAACTCCCTGATCACTATGTTCTTTGATGTATTCATGTGGATGTTGTATCTGAGCCTGTTCATATTTCCACAGATGGGGAAATATTTGCCTGTTTTGATACTCTCTTTAAGACCAGTGCCCAGTCCAGCAGAAGAATCACTGCCCTGCTCCTGCTGCCACACTCTTTCTGATCCAGGCCAGCCTGCCCTTGGCCTTCTTGCCCACCCGGGCACCCGCTGGCTCAGGTTCAGCCTCTGTCCACCAGCACCCCCAGGGCCTCTCCCACAGGGACCCTTTGCAGTCATTCCCAGTATGATCCCAGTATGATCCCAGCAGGGGCCCAGCTGCTTCCAGTATGATCCCAGTTGCCCCCAGCGTGGTTCCAGTTACTCCCATTTGCCCCCCTATGGTTCCACTCACTCCCAGACACTCCCAGTATATCCCGGTTGCCCCCAGCATGCTCCCAGTTGCTCCCAGTATGATCCCTGTTGCCCCAGTTCTGGTCCCGCTGGCTCCAGTCCAGGTCTCCGTTAATCCCGGTGTCCCCCCTGTCCCCCCACCCCGCTCTCACCCCCTTTTCTCTCCCCACAGAGCTCCTGAGCCACCAGCGGCCGCAGCCCCTCCCTGTGGCCTCGGGCCCAGCCGGGACCCCCCAGTCCATCCCAACACTCAGTTTGGGAGTTCGTTTGTCCCCCTCAGCCCTGCTTTTATTCTGACCCCAGCCGGCTGCTCCCAGTGTTCCCAGGAAAGCTTCCCAGTTCTCCCCAGTCCCTGTTACTGGGGGGCAGTGAGGGCAGGGGGGAGGGGATCCCTGTCACAGCTTTACTTCTTCTAAAAAACCAAGCAGGAATTTTTCTTTCCCCTGCCCCACTGGAAAAGAAAGATGTTCAATGGGGGAGGGGGCTTTGCCTTGGGTGACTCACACCCACAAAAGAACTGGCCCAGCCCACATTGCAGGTTGGGAGCCCTCAGAAGGCTCTGGGGGGGTGGAGTTTTTTGCTTTCTCCTGGGCAAAGGGCAAGGCCCTTCCCTTTGGCCTTAACTCAGGCAAGGGGTGTGTTGGAGAGGCTCCGAGGTCCTTTTGTTCTCGGCCTGCTCATCTGGCTCTTTGCTGGTTCCCGTTTGCCTTCGTTTCCTGCGCCCTGTTCTGCCCCCAGCCCGGACCTGCTCGGACTTCACGGGAGAGGTTTGACCCCCCTCCAGAGGAACCTTTTGGGGAGGAGGTCGCCCTTTCCCTCCTGCGCTCCCGTGTTGGCAGTGGCGTGTGTTCATCGGCCAAAAGGGGGAATTCCCGGCCACAGCCAGCCACAGACAGCGGGAGTTTCGTGGGAAGAGCCCCTTTTTCTCCTTTTCCACTTTTCCCCCTTTTTGTTGTTGTGCCAATACACAGATATCCTTTAATAAAGAGCTGTTATTTTTCCTTTCTCCATACTTCCTCAATTGGAGTCTCTTCATTTCCGATTTACCATTCCTTAGAGGGAGGAGTTTGGTTTTCCTCATAACTCATCCCCCTCAGCAAAACACTTCAGTCTCACTCAACTGAGACAGAGGTGCTGCCCCATGCTCCTGCCGTTGCCATTGCACATCCCCACATCCCAGAGCCCCAGCAAGAGCCCTGAGGAATGAGGCAGGCACAGGATCTCCCTTCCCAGGGCTGGGGGTCAGGCCTTGGCCCTTTGCAAGAACAAAACAAATCCAGATTTATTCAGCATCACAGACCCCAGGACTTTGCTTGTCCCCACCTGTCATCACTGCCTCCAGTTTTCGGCTCTGACTGGAAGCAGGGGACAATTTCTGAGTGCTGGCCCTCAGTGGGACCCATTAACGCCAGGAGAAACTGTGGACTTGGATCTGACTTGGAATTCTTCAGAGGTTTCTTGAACTTGCTCCTTGTCTGATGTTCAGGGACTCATCCCCAACCCCCGAGGGTCATTCAGTGCCTGGGGCTGTGTCTGTGCTGCTGAGCTGGGCCGGGCTCCTGGCACACAGGGAGCTCCTGGCAAGCGGGCAGCGCTGCAGAGAGACAGCTCTGCCCAGGAGCAGCTCCTCTGCACAGCCCAGCAGGGCTGAGGGCACTGCCAGGGCAGCTCAGGGACACCAGCAGGGCACAGACAGAGTTTCAAGGGGCTCAGGGTTGGGAGGGTGACTGAGAGCTCCCTGCAGGAGGAATCTTGGCAGGGCTGCACACGGGCAGTCTGTGGCTGCAGGGCAGTGCAGGGGCAGCTCCTGGAGGCATCTCCTAAAGCTGGCCCAGCCCCAGCCGATGGGATGGGTGAGGAGGGGGCTGTTGGGGAGCACTTTGACAGAGCTGTGAAGCTGGGGGTGCAACCAGGGGTACCCAGGGCTGTGGGGCAGAGCAGGGTCCTGCAGCCCAGGGCACTGCTGGGCAGGGACTCTGCTGCCTGCCAGGGGCAGCTCTCAGCTGGCCCAGGGAGCTGCTCCAGGGCTGGGGGAGAAGGGCTGTGGGCAAGGAGCAAACCCCAATTGACAGGGGAAGGCAGGGCAGGGCCCTTCTGCTGTCGAGACGGTGCAGCACATGTCAGGAATGATCACAGCTCCAAATGACTGCTGGGGGTTTCTAAGAGGAATTTTCAGGAAATGCAGCAAGGCAGGGGCATCCTGAAAGGGAAGGATCCTGTACTTCCAGTGTTCTGCTTCAGGGTCCCAGGGACGGGCAATGAGAAAGATCAATTCATGTCTCCATTCAGGAGGAAGCATGGAAAATCCAAAGCTGTTCTTCTTTGAGGGCAATGACGCAGGGAGTGTCAGAAATCAGCCCCCTGGGCCTCACAGGCAGCAGCAGTGGTGCTTTTCCAGCCTCCTCAGGGTTGCTCTGACGTTACCATCAGAGCCTGCCCAGCCAGAGGTGCCCCTGGGCACCAGAGTGCCCTGTGCTGGGAGGGCTCTGCAGGGCAGAGCTGAGCACCCAGGGCTGGGCTGGGCTCTGGATGCACTGCCAGGGCCCAACCCTGGGCCCAGGGAAGCAGCTGCTGGCAGGGACAGCTCCAGGCAGCAGAGCCTGAGCACTCCTCTGCATCGCCCTCTGCTCAGCTGCACAGGGAAAGAGGGAAGAGTTGGGAGGAATTGATTTTGCAAGTGGAGTCTTCACAAAACCCCACTTTTTTTCCAGGCATCTTTGAAGTGGATCATCCACCAAGAGAGAGGTGCAAATAGCACAGGGAACCTGTGTGCTGAGCAGCAGGTCACTTGTGGGCAGAGCAGCTCTCCTGAGTCTGCACTGGGGCACAGGGAGCCCTTTGGGACCTCAGAGCTGTCCAGGGTTCAGGCTGAGAGCAATGGGGAGGGTGAGAATTCCTGCCCGGTCATGGAAAGTGCTCTCACTGAGCAGCACAGAGCTGAGTTGAACAAAGTTCCCCAAAGAAATCCAAAGAATTTGGAGGAGATTGTAAAGCAGCAGAGGATTGACTCAAGGCAGCCCTGCCCTGACTGTGCTGCCTCTCCTGTCCCCTCCCCAGCGCGGGACGCGCAGAGGCCGCCCGGCTCCCCCCAGCCAAGGCCTGCCGGGCCCCGCCAGCAGCGGCTGCTGGCCCAGTCACTTCCAGTCACTCCCAATACGATCCCAGTTGCCCCCAAGGTGGTCCCAGTTGCTCCCAGTCCCCCCCAGGATGGTTCCTTTCCCTCTCAGGGACTCCCAGTCTGAGTCCAGTCTGGCCCCAGGCACTTTCAGTCACTGCCTGGAGGAGGCCATTTGCCCCTGCATGGTCCCAGTTGCTCCCAGGATGATCTCAGCATGTGTCCAGTATGTGTCCCAGTATGGCCCCAGGAACTTGCAGACACTTGCAGTACAAATCCAGTTTGATCCCAGTCATCCCAGTATGGTTGCAGTGCCTCTCACATACTCCCAGTAATATTGCAGTCACTCCCAGGATGGTCCCAGTATGAGCCCAGCAGGGGCCCAGCTGCTCTCACTCTTTTATTCTTGACCTTTCCAGTTCTCCATTTGGGGGCAGGATGTCCTGTGGGCCAATGTTTTGTTCCCTTTGCAGTGAGTGCAGCCTCAGAGGGCTGAGCCCTCTCTGGCTGGGCTTGGCCTCTCCTGCAGAGACTCAGGCCTGGCTGGGCTGCCCCAGGCAGACGCTGCAGGAAGAAGAGCTCAGGCCGCCTGGCTCTGGTGTCCCTGGGGCTCAGCCTGTGCCCCATTGCTGGGCAGGGGCTGAGCCCCACCTCTGCCTCGGGGCCTTGGCCAAAGGGCTGGCAAGGAAGAGGCCCAGCAGCCTTGGGGCCTGCCCAGCTTTCCTCCTCCCTGGGGGCTCTCAGTCCTCCCCTGACACCGTGTGGGCCCAAGGCCTTGCTGGCTTCGGGCTCACGGCCCGCCGGCACCATCCCAGCGGCCTGACCCCCCTCCTTCCCCTCTCTCCAGCCTCTCCTGCCTTTGCTGGCAAGGGGCCATCCAAGGAAAAGCCCGGTTCTCAGCAATGGCACCTGTGGCACGGCTGCAAGGCTCGAGTGGGCCAGGCAAGAGCAGGAGCAGCGAGAGCCTGAGGAGCCAGGAGATGCCCTGGCTGGGCATCGTGCTGCTGCGGGACGAGCTGACACCTCTGCACAGTCTCTGCCCGTCCCTGCCAGCCGACTTCTGCCCAGGCTCTGGGCACGGGGAGGCAGCACTGACAGTTTTCAGCCCCCGCGCTGTTCCACAGAGGCTGTGATGTCACAAGGCCCTTGCCTGGCAGCCAGGAGATGGGCAAGGCAAGGCAAGGACGGAGCCTCGGAGCCACCAGCACGCTGTCCCCAAAGGCTGGGCTGGCACAGAAGCCCAGAGTCCCTGAGCTTGGCAGAGACTTTTGAGATCAGCCGGGGTCCAGCCTACGCCCCATCCCCAGCCTGTCAAGCAGACCACGGCACTCAGTGCCATGACCAGTCTTTGCTTAAACACCTCCAGGGACGCTGACTCCACCACCTCCCTGGGCAGCCCATTTCAATACCCAATCCCTGTTTCTCTCCAAAAAGTCCTGCTCCTGTCCCTGACAAACAGCCCCTGACAGGCAGGTCCTCGTGTCCTCTTGTCCTGTCGCCTGTTGCCTCGGAGAAGGGGCTGACCCCTACCTGGCTCCAGCCTCCTGTCAGGAAGTTGTGCACAGGGAGAAGGTCAGCCCCGAGCCTCCTCTTCTCCAGGTTGGAGAAGCCCAGCTCCCTCAGCTGCTCCTCACAGGCCATGCACTGCAGACCCTTGCCCAGCTCCATTGCCCTGTTCTCCACCCACTGCAGCCTCTCAAGGTTCTCCCTGAATTGAGGGGCCCAGAGCTGGACACAGCACTCCAGTTGTGGCCTCACCAGTGCCCAGTCCAGCAGAAGCATCACTGCCCTGCTCCTGCTGCCACACTCTTTCTGATCCAGGTCAGCCTGCCCTTGGCCTTCTTGCCCACCCGGGCACCCGCTGGCTCAGGTTCAGCCTCTGTCCACCAGCACCCCCAGGGCCTCTCCCACGGGGACCCTTTGCAGCTCCTCTGCCCCCGGCCTGGAGCTGCAGGGGGTTCTTGTGGCCAGAGGCCCCAAAGGCACCAAAGGCACTCTTGAACCTCATGCCCACGGGCTCGGCCCAGAGGTCCAGCCTGTCCAGGTCCCTCTGCACAGCCTTCCTACCCTCCAGCACATCCACACTGCAAGCCAGCTTGGGGTCCTCTGCCAATTTGCTCCTGGAAGACTCAATGCCCTCCTGCACATCCCCACGAAAAATAGGCAACAGGACTGGGCCTGTTACCCAACAAGTTCTAGTGCTTGACAAAGGAGCCCACTGTGCAAGTTTGGAGTTGGCTTCCTGCCACGTCTCCGAAACTCGACAACAGGGTCTCCTTCCCAGAGAGGGAAGGAAAAAAAACGAAAAACCAGGCAGCCAAAGTTCTAGCAAAAATATATATATATTATGTATAAAACAGAGATATACAATGAGAATTATATGTATATAAATCTATGACCCCAAATAGCTTCCCGAAGTCAAAGGGAAGAGGGGGGAAGGGAGAAGGGAAAGGATAAAATAGGGTGAAAAGGGACAAATAATAAAACAGATCTACACAATCTAAAAACCCAGCAAAGCTGAAGAATTGGCAAGAGCTCACCACTTCCCTTGAAAGAAAGCAGTACGTCTGGACACAGCCCAGCACTCCCCCCTCACGCGTGGCCGATAACAGCAGTTACTGTAGGCCTCAGCTCCAGATAAGCCAGGCCCAGACAGGGACCACCGTTCTCCAACCTCGCCGGAAGAGAAGAGAGCGAACTATCTTATCAATGCCTTATTTATACCCTAGGTTACGTAAAGGAATAGCATGGAATACTTCCTTGGTCACCTTCCTAGTTCCTTCCTGGTTACAAGCTGGTTTCCAGGAAGGCCTAGACTGAAACCATCACACCCACCCAGCAGTGGGGAGAAACTGCTGGCAGGAGATTGAATGGGGGCAAGAGACAATGGATGATGGACATGTTCGGGGCCATGGCCATTTGTTAGAAAAACAAAGTAAAACCTTAAGGCCTACCATATTTCAGAGAACCGGCAGAGAAATCTATTTTTGAGACCTGGACACCAAGAAGGCAGAATTTCTCAACCACAAAGACCCTTAGAGAAACCAGAGATGAAGACAAAACTAACACAGACAGTTACTGAGGCTCTCTCTATCCAGGGAAAAGACAAGAAAAGGACAAAAATTGTGGACTAAGTATCATGCAAAGTGAGAAATCAAGAGCCAAGAGAAGAGAGAAGAAGAATTCCTGCAGAAAACTGGTAAGCCAATGGACAGGAATTCGTTTGTCTGCTAAAATGTAGAAATAGTTAAAAGTTTTGAGAACTGATGTACAGGTGTTAGAGAGCAATTGCTGTGTCCCTTGGGTGCTGAATGAAGTAGGGTCACCTCTGGAACCCAACCAACTGCTCAGAGATTTTATTCCCCGGCTTTCACTGACAGTTTCTGGGGACCCAGATGAGACAAAGCAGCGCCGACAGGGCAGAGCAGAGGAATCGTTGGCCCTGCAGCGTGTACCAAAGGAGTTTTGGGGAGATCTTCCAGTTCCCTGGTCTGGAGATTTCACCACGCCTTCTTTTCTGGGAAAAAGAACAGGCCATGAATTTTGGGGACTTGGTTTTAAGGCCTTTTGCCTGCACATAAGGCACAGCAATGGGAAGGACGCAGCGTGAGGCTGAGAGGTTTCTGTCCTGGTTTGTGGGCTTGGGTGAGATTGGGCCAGAATTACAGGACACCTGTAAAATCTGGGCTTTGGGAAAGGTTGGGGAGGGTTGGGAAAGGTGTTCAAAGGGTGGTTTTGCCTGAGGTGTTAAACATGGGAGCGGGTCTGTCTTCCCAATTCCCAAGAGAAGAGATCCCAGAAAGCTCCCCTGCAGGTTGTGTTTTAAGGCACAGGAGAAGAGACCGAGGGTAAGGGGTTTCTTTCCTGGAGGGCAGGGCTGTCGTTCACTTGCAGGAGCCCTGTGCTGAAATTGCCAGTCTGACTGCCCAAACTGAACACAGCTGAAGATTCCTGCCAGTCAAAAAGGGCCAGCACAGAAAGCTCTTGCTGCCCATGGAGTGTCCAGGGTGGCCCCCCAACTGCATCTGAAACCCAAAGGTTCCAGGCTTTCTTTCCTGGGGGAAAGGCCGTGACATCCCAAAGAGTCCCATGGCAGACAGGTGGGGCTGCACTGTGGGGGTGTGAGGTGTTGGTTCTTTGGTTGCCAGGGGCTATTCCAGAATGGAGAGGACAGGCTGTGACATCACAAAGGGGCCCATGGCACAGGGGTTGGGCTGCACTAGGGGCTGTGAGACATTGGTGTTTTGGTTTCCAGCAGCCATTCTGGAATGGAGGGGATAGGCCGTGACATCACAAGAGGGCCCATGGCACAAAGGTGGGGCTTCACTTTGGGGTTGTAGGGTGTTGGTTCTTTGGTTGCCAGGGCCCATTCTGGAATGGAGAGGACAGGCTGTGACACCACAAAGGAGCCCTTGGCACACGGATGGGGTTGAACTGTCACATGGTGGGGGCTTGGTTCTTTGGTTTCCAGAGGCCATTCCAGAATGGGGGCCAAAGGTGGTTTTGCAGAATAAAAGGTCGAAAACGGAAATTCCGCCTCAGAATTCCCACCCGTGGCTCCTGCTTGGAGTTGGCACCTGCTCCTGAAAAAGTTTTGGGGGGGTTCCCCTCGTTATTTTAGGGGTTTGGTGCCCCAGCTGAGCGTTGTTCTGTCACCACTGCTCGCGGTGCTGAAAGGTTATTTTGCAGAATAAAAGGTCAAAAATGGAGATCTCACCCAAAACTGAGGTTGTTTTGGTCAGCCAGGTCCTGCCTGGAGTCTGCACCCACTCCCCTGAGGATTTTGGGGGGGTTCTCCCCATTGTTTGGGGTATATTAAATTAGTCATCAATTCACCCCAAATGGTGGGTTTGGGATATAAAAATCAGTTAATAACACAATGATTAGCACACAGTTATTAGTTCACAATTAATAATTGGTGGTTTGGGGGCATCACAAATCATTGACAATAGACCCAAACTGTTTGTTTTTTTGTGTATAACAAAGCAACGATTTTAAAAAGCAGCTTTCAAGCTTCAGTTTTATAAACACTTGCTTTTTATTAATGCGAAACGTTGCAAAACCGGCCCCAAAATACGCCTTTTTCCACTTAAAACGGGCACCCCCGACCCCGCTCTCGCAGTCCTCAACCACGTCCGCCCTGCGCCTTTCCCGCGCTGCCCACAGGGGGGCGCAGTTCCCAAGCAGGTCCGCTCTGAGGCCGGGGAAAGGGAGGGGGCGGAGCGTGGGGAGGAGCGGCCAGTGGGAGCGAGGGGGCGTGGTTTAATCAGCCAATCAGCACGCGCCGTGGGTGAGAAGAGCGGGAGTGATGCGGAAGTACCAGGAGGGTGAGAACAGGCAATAAAAGGCTCCTTTCTCACCCCAAAACCGCCCCCAAACCGTGGCCACCGCAGAAAAAGCTTGAAATAAGGCTGAAAACAGTGTGAAAAAAGGCTGATTTACCTCCCACTGAAATGGAGGGCCAAGAGAAGCACCGGCCTGAGCTCCGCCTATTCTCCACCTATTATTAATATGGCTACATAAATGTTGTCCTCATATAAATATGGCTACATAAATGTCATACTCATATAAATATGGCTACACAAATGTCGTACTCATATAAAAATGCGTTTAAGGCAAATTGTATAAATACCAGTTGCATTTGTGCGAACCTTTTGAGCAAGTTTTCTGTGGTGCAAACCACACTTCTGCTGCTCAAAAGGTCCAAAGGATGGGGGATAGCACCGGTTCCTTGTACCTGATTTTTTGGATTCACCCTGAAAATTTCAGTTGCAGTGCTGGGGTGAAGCTCCCCCATCTGGTCAGAGATTTAGGTTGAAAGTCCTGGTTTGGAGTCTCTTAATTTCCCCTCCCACAGGACGAAGTTGTCGGGGCGGCTGCAGATCCAGTTCTTCTCCGTGTGGCACAGGGACGAGCTGATCCTGCCCTGGTTCAGGTACCCACAGGGCCCCCCACCCCTCACCTCAAACCTGCAAATGCCAACGGGACCAGAGTGAGAAAGGGAAAAGAAAAAGAAGAAAACTCCCACCAAAAATTAAGAAGAGCTGGGATTTCCCCTCCGGCAGAGAAGGGCTTTGGCTGGGGGGGGT
The DNA here is from genome assembly GCF_003945595.2 of Pipra filicauda. Taxonomy (NCBI): domain Eukaryota; kingdom Metazoa; phylum Chordata; class Aves; order Passeriformes; family Pipridae; genus Pipra; species Pipra filicauda. Next base: position 62,645 of record NW_024104919.1, read on the forward strand.
CTCTAATCCTCTGATCAGGGTTGGGGGGCAGCGACCTCGGCCCATCCCAACCCCCCATGGAAAGCCAGGAGCTGCCTGGACACGGGGCAGGAGAAGGTGCCCATCCCAGGATGGGGCATCCCAGACTCCAGGAAATCCCTGGGGCCCATCCCAGGGCTCCAGCACGGACACAGGGACCCACCTGCCGTTCAAGGCTGTGCCATTGATCCACTCCCAGCCGTTATCCCTCATTCCCAGCCCGATCCAGTGGTTTGCTTCGCCTTTATAGCGCAGAAGGAAGGCCTGGAAGGCAAAGAAACGTTGGCTTTGGCCAGTCTTGCCTTCCCCACCTCCTCTTTCCCTCCTGTGTCCACCCCCAGCCAGACCTGGGGCTTTTCCCAAGGGCTTGGCTCCCGGCTCCAGCACTGGCAGCACTTTGGGGCCAGCCTGGGGGGTTTTGGGGCTGATTTATCCTCTTGGTTTCCCCGTGTTTCCCACCCCGGTGCTGCTGCAGAGGCTCAAGCCCAGTCCTCACCAGTTCATCCCAGTCCTCACCAGTTCATCCCAGTCCTCACCAGTTCCTCCCTGGTGCTTATGGTGGCCAGGGAAGCTCCCAGGGCCTCACACCTTTCCCGACCCGTGCTCCAATTGCCCTCAGGCTCAGAAAAATAATAACATTTTCCTTGGAAACCAGGCCAGGTGTCTGGGCACACGTGGGAGAATTCCAGCTCAGGGAAAGGGGGTCTCACACCGAGAACTGAAACACAGAAAGCTGAGTCAGACACGTGGGCAGCCCTGAAAAACAGCAAAATGGGATTGATTCCTTGGGGGTTTTTTTCCAGCAGCTGGAAGAGGGAAACTGGGGATGATTCTCTTGGAAAAGGTGTGACTGAGCGAGGAGCAGGTGCCTGGAGCAAAGTGCAGGGAAAAAAGGGAGTCACCAACTTTGGGAGCCTCCCTCGGAGCCAGGAATGTCCTGGGATCCTCCCCATGGGGGTATCTGGGTGGGACTCACCAGTCAGTGCTCCAGCCAGGCTCAAGCTGAGGATCCCCAGGAACACACTCAGAGCGAGGAGAACACGCACCTTGGGGGATGTTCTCCAGTCTGACTCGGTTCTGTAGGACCCTGGGGCAGGAAAGAGCAGGGTGAGGATGGCCTGGCTCCTCTCCCCTCTGCTTTACCCTCCTGTGCTGGACCCTCAGTCCATCCCCAACCCCACCCAGGACAGGGACCCCTCTGGGGGCTCAGGAGGGCAGGAGATCTGAGGGGGGTCCTTCAGAGGCACCAACGTGTGTTTGAGGACCTGGAGACTGATCTTCAGCCTCCAGAGGTGAATTCCACAGTGTGGAATTCAGTGCAGCTGTGCCTGGGCTGCTCCACACCCACCCAAAGGCTCCATCCCCACCCCACTGGTGCCGCCCTGGAGTGAGATGCTCTTCCCACCCCCTTCCCTCCCCTGGAGCATTTGGTTTTCCCAGCATTACCACATTTGCACTGTTCCTCTGGATCACTGCAGGTGTTCAGTGGTTCCTCTTGGCTTGAAGAATTTGGCCTTTGGGTTCCTTTCCCCATCCTTGCAGAGAAGCCTCAGGGCCCAGGGCTGACGTTCCCTGGGCTCTGTGGGGTGGATGCACTCGGCAGCCTGGGGTGGAAGGAGAGGAGAGGCTGAGGGGACCTGCAGGGAGCTGAGACCTCCTGGGCCACAGCCCAGCCAGCCAGGACAGCCCTTGAGTTGTTGGCACTGGCTCTCAGCATTATCTTGGTGCCAAGGGGCACCATCGGGCAGGGCTGAACCCACATCTGGGAGAGGAGGTGGCACAAAGGACAGAGGGAGGGGAAAAGATAAGGGAGGGAAAGAGAGGGGAGGGACTAAGATTAAAGAGGAAAAAACAACTTCAAACAAATTAAGCAGAAAGGAAAGAAAAAGACAAGTTTAAAGGCACTTTAACTATTAAAAAAATAAGTCATTGAGAGCTCACAGGTTTGCAGGGGACAGGAGCCAGTTCAGGGCTCAGGGGGGGAAAAGGTACCGGGGGCTCGGAGCAGAGTTTGTGCTTTGGGGGCCCTTTTGCAAGAACACACAGGGTGGAAAGTAGGTTGTAACAGTTCACAGCACCTGTTCTGCTCGAGTTTTCTGTTTGTGGCTCCACACGAGCTTCTTTTGCTCTGGTTCCCCCCCCTCCCCGTGCCCTCTGTTACAGGAGCACGACCTGGTTCCCTGCACCCCCAACCAACAGGGACAGTAGCTTTTGGTCCTCTTGGGTCTTGTTTAAGTCATTACCAGCACCAAATGGACCAACAGAAGCTCGTCAGGAATGTGTCCTGATAAAACAGCGATATTTCATTGCAAGGTGAGCTCTGAAAACTGCAGAGGTTTGTTTGTCAGTAAATGGATGTAAAAAAAACACAAAGCGGTTCCCTCAGAGGGGGTTTGCAGGAGGAAACTCAAGGACCTGCTCAGATAACAGCGTTTCCAGAGCAGTGGGAGGGTTAAATTGGTAGGAGAAAGGAACAAAAACAGCATGAGCCAGAAGAGGGTGGTGCTTCAGCACCCTCAAGGTTTCCAAAGCTGAACAGGACAAAGCTCAGAAATGAAAGGAAGTCATATCTTGTGACTTGGCAGAAGTCCAAGTGCATGAGTTCAGACCCCTCATTTCAAGCCACAATTTCAGTCCTACTTTAATTTCTGCGTCACAAATGTTGACTGTACAAATTCAACCAATTCCCTTAAAAAGACCCCCGAACGTTCACCTTGTAAGACCCCCCCTGGTGCAGCCCGAGCTCCTGCCCAGGTTTAATCCCTCCCAAACCCAATTCTGAGCCATAAACCAGTGCCCTGGTGAAGGTTTTAACATTTGCAAAACTGAAGTGTCAATTTGAAGCTAAAAGAGACCCAGTGCAGTTACTGATTCACCCACTCCCACTGTCATTTTTGCTCCTTTATGATGACTGTACAACTTCAACAAATTCCCTTAAAAGGACCCCCAAAGGTTCACATTGTGAGACCCCCCCTGGTGCAACCCGAGCTCCTGCCCAGGTTCAATCCCTCCCAAGCCCACCGTGGTTTCCAGCTGGTTATCTCCCCCCAAAATCACTGTTTATTCCACTCAACTGAAACAAATCAAAGTCTTTTTTATATCATTATTTGCCTCTTTTCACCACGACTTTCTCATTTCTCTTCCCGAGAAGCAACCCCTGTCAGCAACAAGGGGCTGAAAAAGCCCCAACAAAACCACTGAAGAAGCAGCAAAAATGACAAACCAGCACAACCCTGCAGCAGACACTCAAACCAACCCCACAGTAGCAAAAACCTCACTAAACCCTGTTGTAAAACTGTGACTTTTGGGGTTTATTCCCGCCTTCCCCTTCAACGTGCCACATTTAATTAATCAGGTGGTCATTGCAGCCCCCCCAGAGACAAGACCATGATGTGGGGGCTCAGCCCTGTCCCAGCCGTGGCTCACTGTGGGCAGGGAGCACCCACCACCCCGAGTTTGGCAGCCCAGGGGCTGCTCTGGAGTACTCACCTCGCAGGGCAGCTCTCAATGGGTGGCTGATTTCTCGGAACTGAGTCTGTTGAGCCACTGAGTTGGGGAGGAGAGTCAACCACAGAGGCATGGTTTTCAGTTTACAGCTCTCTGGCTGTTTGCCTGTTCCCTTGCAAAGCCACGGGGGAATGTTTCATACTTTTACAAATTTGGTAGTATTGGCTGTTCTCCAGCAGATCCCGGTGTGATTCATCCAAGGAACAAAGGTATTTGTTTTGCACCTTGCTTGCTTAAAAATATTTAAAGATTCCCAATCAAGGGATCTGTGATGGGCTGGCCCTGGTTGGTGCCAGGTGCTGCTGTCACCCCCCTCCTCACCCGGGCAGGGGACAAAATTATTCCAAACTTTCACCCCGTGAAAGCTGCACAGTTCGGAGCCAGAAGAAATGAGAAGCTGTTGGAGATTTACGACCACCATCGTGACATCTGAGAAACCCGGGGGGAGGTTTTTGGCTGAAGGGGTCCCACATGGCTGCTGCAGGTACTGGCCTATAAGGCTGGGATGGAGGCCCTGCACTTTAAATATCATAAAAGATGGACCAGAATACACCCAACCAACCACAAATATTGACATAATAATATTTATGACCTTGTTATACAGCCCTGTCCCAGCCGTGGGTCACTGTGGGCAGGGAGCACCCACCACCCCGAGTTTGGCAGCCCAGGAGCTGCTCTCAAGTACTCACCTCACAGGGCAGCTCTCAGTGACTGGGAGATTTCGCGGTAGGGTCGGTTTAGTCATAAACTAGGAAACAAACTCCGCAACTGACACAATTTCAATTGTTTTTTGCTCTTCTCCAGCAGCTTCTCAGTGTGGTTTAATTGACATCAGGACATGTCACTTCCCATTGGCTGCCGGGGGCTCTCCATCGCTTCCCATTGGCTGACAGGGGCTCTCCGACGCTTCCCATTGGCTGACGGGGGCTCTCCGACGCTTCCCATTGGCTGCCGAGGGCTCTCCGACGCTTCCCATTGGCTGACGGGGGCTCTCCATCGCTTCCCATTGGCTGTTTTTTGATCCCCCCGCCGTGGCTGTGCCGTGTGGGTGTGAAACGGGACGTGTGTGACTCACTGGCCCTTTCGCCGCCGCCGAGTTTTTTCTTTCGTCATCGTTTTACTGTTTATTGCCTTCCCCACCTGTCCCTCGTGCCCCGTCCAGCGCCGGCAGCCCCGTCCCTTCCCCTGCTCCCTCCGCCGCGTTCCATCCCGGCTCTCGGAGCCCTGGAGCTCCCGGGGGTGACGGGAGGCTGAGCCCCTTCCCAGTGCTCCCAGTCTGCCCAGTCACCCTCCAGCACCCCGGGGAGGGCTTTGGGGGGGGGAGATGGCACACAAGAGCTGCTGGGGGGTCCCACCTCACTTCTGTTTGTTTTTTTCTTCCCAAGCTGGGCAAAACTGACTTTTGGACTTCTCTGCCAGAACTCTGTCCCCTCCTCCACTCGGGTGAAGGGATTCGGGGCTGTTTTCCCCTTTTTGGGGCAAATAAAACCGATGGGTCAAGCCCCAGCAGGACGCAGCAGCCCTGCAGCCTGCGGAGCCTGTGCTGGCCTGTGCCTGGCAGAGAAAAAAAGGAGATCAGGGACTAATTAATCAGTGACTAATTAGCCTAATAAAATTGCTCCTCATTAGGGGACAAGAGAAGTGGGGCTTCCTGCTGAGCCAATGTTACCCTACAGACACGGCTGGGAAAACCAGGCATGAGCTCTGTGAAAACTGCATCTATTTTTGGACAGAACTGGTGCTTTATCGAGCAATTCTCTCATTTTGCGCTCCTTTTGATGATATTTTATCGATTCTTATCTCTTAGAGATCTTGATCAACACCTTGATCTCTTATTTTCACCATTTTTAGGAGGGGGGTGTGAGGAATGGTTTTTCTCTCCCAGCACCTCGTGCTGTGGCTCCTTGTCCTCCTTGTCCCTTCCCGTGGGTTTCCTTCCTCTGGGCACAGACCCCCGAACCCCCATCCCTCAAGGGGCCGTCAGGACGAGTCCCCCCAGCAGTTGTGGGGCTTTGAGAGGGGAACAGGAAGCTCCGAACCCGCTGCCAGTTCACACCAGCCCGGGGGGGCAGCGGCGCTTTGGCTTCCTGTGCCTTCCTCCTGTGACCACTGCGGGTCCCCGGCGCTGAGCGGCGGGACATGGAGGACCAGGACGGCTACACGGCCTTAGAGCAGTGGAGGAAACGAGGGGCTGCGGGGAGCCCCCCGTCCTCCCCGGGGGCAGGTACTGGGGGGGGTCGTGTCTGCTGGCCCCCCCCAGATCGGGGGGGGAAGAGGGACTCGGGGGGGGGTGCTGGGGGTGGGGTGATGTCACCCCTGGGGTCCCCAAGAGCTGCTCAGGGTGGGGAAACTGAGGCAGGAATTGAGGGAGGAGGGGCTGGGGGGTTTTCTCGAGGCTGTGTTTGGCTGCTGTCCCACCCTCCGAGCTGGGACCCCCCAACAGAGGGAGCAGAGGGATGTTTTGGGGGCACCCAGCTCCTCCTGCTCCTGGGCAGGGGGGGCTGCAGGGGTTTGGGGGGGGTCTCACCAGGGTGCTTTGCCCCAGGACCCCCTGCCCCGGGCTCTGGGTGGGTGAGGAGGTGATGGGTGCTCTTTTCCACCCCCCAGCTGTAGGATCTGGCTTTCCAGAACCCCGGGGGGTCCCCACCACAGCCCCCCCGCACCGTCCCCGCTGCCTCCTCGGGGCCCTCACGGCTGCCCTGGCGCTGTCCCTGGTGCTGTGTGGTGAGTTTGGGGGGTGGGAAGGGGCACCCGGACCCCTCTGCCCCTTCCCACCCCCCCCAGTGCCCCTGACCGGGCTGGGCAACCTCCTGTCCCAGTGTCCTGGTGGGTGGCAGAGAGGGCACAGCCCGAGGCGACCTCGGGGTGGGGGAACACCTCCCTGGGACCCCCCTGTGCCAGCCTGGACGGCACCTTCAGGGAGCTGAGGAGGATCCTGTGCCCCCCGCGAGGTAACCCCCCACCCCCCGGGGGTCCCATCGATGCCCCCTCCCCAAACTTAAGCCAGGCTGGAGCCTCCCCCTGTCCTCCCACGGTACCTCAGCGCGCCAGGGTCCGTCTGTCTGTCTGTCTGTCTGTCTGTCCCACAGAGGCCGAGGGGTGCAGGCTCTGCCCCGTGGGCTGGATGCTGGGCAGCACCAAGTGCTACTGGGTCTCGGAAAGGATGAACTTGTGGCACGGGAGTCGGGAGGACTGCGGGGACCGCGGGGCCGTGATGGCGATGCCGTGGGACAAGGACGAGCTGGTGAAGGGACCGAGGGGACAGAGGGGCTGGAGGCACCCCAGGGGAGGGCGAAGGGCTCCCCAGAAGCCTGGGATCACACCCCTCATTCCCAAATTCCCCGCGGTGCCCGTGGCAGACCGGGGGGAAGGGACATGGGCCTGGCTCGGTCTCGGGGTGAGGATGGAGCCTATTTTGGGGTGACCATCCCCGGCCCGGCAGCGCCACCACTGCCCCTTTCCCCGGGCCAGGATTCCCTCAATGAGACCCTGAGGAAACCCACGCGGCACTTCTGGATCGGGCTCTCGGTGCCCGCGCCCGGCATGGGCTGGACGTGGGTGAACGGCTCCCGCCCGGACTGGAGCCGGTGAGGAGCGCTGGGGGGTCGGGGTGGGCACCCCCCTGTCCCCCGAGGGCCCCCCGGGGGTGACACGGGCCCCCTCCCGCACCCGCAGGTTCCCGCAGGACCTCGGGGAGGGTCCCGGAGCCTGCGGGGCGCTCAAGGGGGACAGGATCGACCCCCGCGCCTGCGACACGGGGCTGCAGTGGATCTGCCAGACGGAGTCCGCCCGGATCTGAGAATCTCCATCGCACCCAAAACCCACCGTTAATGCGGGAGAAAATCCCGATTCCCGCGGGTTCGGCACCCACGGGACAGCTTCCGGGACAGGGGCAGGACCGCGGCCGGGGAAAGTCGCCCTGGGTGGGCGAGGCGAGGGCGGGGGGGGGAGGCGGAGGAGAAATCGAACTGCGAAAAGAATAAAAACTAAAAATGACTTGTAAAATTCACTTTCCGGGGGAGCCGGTTGCGAACAACCCCCCGATTCCCACCTCCCACCGGTGCCGCTGTTTCGGTCACCCCCCGTGCGGGTCTTTTATTGCCTTCTCTCTCTTTTTTTTCCGTTCAACCCCCCCATCTCCCTGCTCCGGGGCGGCCCTTTCGCCGCCGCCGCTCCTCGCCCGCCCCTCGTCGCAGCTCTTCAGTGACAGGGGGTGGGTCCCACGAGCCAAGGCAGGGTCTGTCTGTCCCTCCGGGCAGCTCCTGCAGCACCGCTGCGGCTCTGCTGTCGCGTTTAATTCTATTTTCTATATTTTATTCACAGCTCCCACCCCGCTCGGCGCAGCCCTTCTGGCCACCCCCGACACCGCCCGTTCAGTGACACGGGGCGGGGGGACCCCTCGGTGCAGCCTTTTATTCTATTTTACTCTATTTCTTGTCTTTTCTTCTGTTCCCACGCTCGCTGCGGCTCTTTCAGACGTGGGCGGTGGGAACCCCTCGCAGCGATTTTAACGCCCCCGCGGAGCCAAGAAATGCCGGGGAACAGTTTCCATGGTCTGGAGCCAACGCGCTGCTGCTTCTCCTGCCAGTCCCCGGCACGTTTTTACAAGCAGTGACTCAAATCGTCAGCGCTCGGTGCCCCTGGGCTCCAAACTGCCGGGGCAGGAGCCGCTGGGCACAATCCTGAGATACCTTTCCCCACTCCCCTCATCACGACTGTTGAGCTTTTCTTCACGGAAACAATTCCCCATATTAATGAAAGGCTGTATAACAAGGTCATAAGTATTATTATGTCAATATTTGTGCTTGGTTGGGTGCATTCCGGTCCATCTTTTATGGTATTTAAAGTGCAGAGCCTCCATCCCAGCCTTATGAGCAGCCACGTGGGACCCCTTCAGCCAACAGCCTCCCCCTGGGTTTCTCAGATGTCACAATGCTGGTCATACATCCCCAAGAGCTTCTCATTTCTTCTGGCTCCAAACTGTGCAGCTTTCACGAGGTGACAGTTTGGAATAATTCTGTCCCCTGCCCGGGTGAGGAGGGGGGTGACAGAGCAGCATCTGGCACCAACCAGGGCCAGCCCATCACAGATCCCTTGGTTGGGAATCTTTAAATATTTGTAAGTAAGTAAGGTGCAAAAAATGGACTTTGTTCCTTCAAAAATGAACCACACTGAGAGTTGCTGGAGAACAGCAAAACAGCCAAAGAGCTGTAAACTGAAAACCACGCCTCTGTGGTTGACTCCCGTCCTGTCTGTGGCTCAACAGACTCAGTTCCGAGAAATCAGCCACCCATTGAGAGCTGCCCTGCGAGGTGAGTACTCCAGAGCAGCTCCTGGGCTGCCAAACTCGGGGTGGTGGGTGCTCCCTGCCCACAGTGAGCCACGGCTGGGACAGGGCTGAGCCCCCACATCATGGTCTTGTCTCTGGGGGGGCTGCAATGACCACCTGATTAATTAAATGTGGCACGTTGAAGGGGAAGGGGAGAATAAACGCCAAAAGTCACAGTTTTACAACAGGGTTTAGTGAGGCTTTTGCTACTGTGGGGTTGGTTTGAGTGTCTGCTGCGGAGTTGGGCTGGTTTGTCATTTTTGCTGCTTCTTCAGTGGTTTTGTTGGGGCTTTTTCAGCCCCTTGTTGCTGACAGAGTTGCTTCTCGGGAAGAGAAATGAGAAAATCGTGGCAAAAAGAGGCAAATAATGATATAAAAAAGACTTTAATTTGTTTCAGTTGAGTGGAATGAACAGTGATTTTGGGGGGAGCTGGAGCAAACCAGCTGGAAACCACGGTGGGCTTGGGAGGGATTGAACCTGGGCAGGAGCTCGGGCTGCACCAGGGGGGGGGGTCTTACAACGTGAACCTTTGGGGGTCCTTTTAAGGGAATTTGTTGAAGTTGTACAGTCATCATAAAGGAGCAAAAATGACAGTGGGAGTGGGTGAATCAGTAACTGCACTGGGTCTCTTTTAGCTTCAAATTGACACTTCAGTTTTGCAAATGTTAAAACCTTCACCAGCCCACTGGTTTCTGGCTCAGAATTGGGTTTGGGAGGGATTAAACCTGGGCAGGAGCTCGGGCTGCACCAGGGGGGGTCTTACAAGGTGAACCTTCGGGGGTCTTTTTAAGGGAATTGGTTGAATTTGTTCAGTCACACTGGGAGGCAGAAATTAAAGTAGGACTGAAATTTTGGCTTGAAATGAGGGGACGGAACTTGTGCACTGAAACTTCTGCCATATCAAGCAGGTCCAGGCACCTGATAGTTTCATCTATAAAATAACAAGCCCTTCATCTGTAATGATTCCTCCCCCACTTTCGGGCTCAGCTCCAGCTCAGAGCTTGGGAAGGTCTGGCCTTTATCCTGTTGCACTTCAGAAACCCCCCGGATGAGGAAGCACCCCCCTCTTCTGGCCCATCCTGTGTTTGTTTCTCCTATCAATTTAACCCTCTCACTGCTCTGGAAACGCTGTTATCTGAGCACTCCTTGAGCTTCCTCCTGCAAACCCCCTCTGAGGGAATCGCTTTGTGCTTTTTTCATGTTTGTTTACCCACAATCAAACCTTTGCAGCTTTCAGAGCTCACTTTGGCAATGAAATATTGCTGTTTTATCAGGACACGTTCCTGTTGAGCTTCTGTTGGTCCATTTGGTGCTGGTAATAACTTACACAAGACCCAAGAGGACCAAAAGCTGCTGCCCCTGTTGGTTTGGGGTGCAGGGAACCAGGTCGTGCTCCTGCAACAGTGGGCATGGGGGAGGGGGAACCAGAGCGGGGTTTCCTGTGAGCAAAACAAGCTCGTGGGGAACCACAAACAGAAAACCCGAGAAGAAGAGATGCTGTGAACTGTTACAGGCTATTTTCAGTCCTGTGTGTTTTTGCAAAAGGGCCCCCAAAGCACAAACTCTGCTCCGAGCCCTTGGTGCCTCTTCTGAGCCCTGAACAGGCTCCTGTGCCCTGCAAACACTTCAGCTGCCTTTGAGCTTTGAGCTCTCAATGACTTATTTATTTAAAAAAGTGTTTTTAAACTTGTCTTTTTCTTTCCTTTCTGCTTAATTTGTTGGGGTTGTTTTTTCCTCTTTAATTTTTGTCCCTCCCCTCTCTTTCCCTCCCTTATCTTTTCCCCTCCCTCTGTCCTGTGCTGCCTCCTCTCCCAGATGTGGGTTCAGCCCTGCCCGATGGTGCCCCTTGGCACCAAGATAACGCTGAGAGCCAGTGCCAACCCCACAGGGGCTGTTGTGGCTGGCTGGGCTGTGGCCCAGGGGGTCTCAGCTGCCTGCAGGTCCCCTCAGCCTCTCCTCTCCTTCCACCCCAGGCTGCCGAGTGCACCCACCCCACAGAGCCCAGGAAATGTCAGCCCTGGGCCCTGAGACTTCTGTGCCACGATGGGGAAGGAAATCCAAGAGCCAAATTCTTCAGTCCAGGAAGAAACACTGAACACCTACGGCCATCCAGAGAAACAGTGCAAATGGGGTAATGCTGGGAAAACCCCAAACGTTCCGAGGGAGGGCAGGGGGTGGGAAGAGCATCTCGCTCCGGGGCGGCACCAGTGGGATGGGGATGGAGCCTTTGGGTGGGTGTGGAGCAGCCCAGGCACAGCTGCACTGAATTCCACACTGTGGAATTCACCTCTGGAGGCTGAAGATCCGTCTCCAGGGCCTCAAACACATCAGTGGCTTTGAAGGACTCCTGAGCCCCCAGAGGTGTCCCTGGATGGGCCTGGGTGGGGCTGGGGATGGACTGAGGGTCCAGCACAGGAGGGTAAAGCAGAGGGGAGAGGAGCCAGGCCATCCTCACCCTGCTCTTTCCTGCTCCAGGGTCCTACAGAACCGAGTCAGACTGGAGAACATCCCCCAAGGTGCCTGTTCTCGCTCTGAGTGTGTCCCTGGGGATCCTCACCTTCAGCCTGCTCATGGCACTGACTGGTGAGTCCCACCCAGGCACCCTCACGGGGAGGATTCCAGGACCTTCCTGGCATCAAGGGAGGCTCCCAAAGTGGGTGACTCCCTTTTTTCCTGCTCTTTGGTCCAGGCACCTGCTCCTCGCTTGGTCACAACATTCCTTTTCCCAAGACAATCATCCCCCAATCTCCTCTGCTAGAAAAAAAAAAAACCAACAAGGAATCAATCCCATTTTGCTGCTTTTCAGGGCTGCCCACGTGTCTGACTCAGCTTTCTGTGTTTCAGTTCTCAGTGTGAGATGCCAGTTCTCTGAGCCGGAATTCTCCCACGTGTGCCCAGACACCTGGCCTGGTTTCCAAGGAAAATGTTATTATTTTTCTGAGGCTGAGGGCAACTGGAGCACGGGCCGGGCAAGGTGTGAGGCCCTGGGAGCTTCCCTGGCCACCATAAGCACCAGGGAGGAACTGGTGAGGACTGGGATGAACTGGTGAGGACTGGGATGAACTGGTGAGGACTGGGATGAACTGGTGAGGATTGGGCTTGAGCCTCTGCAGCAGCACCGGGGTGGGAAACACGGGGAAACCAAGAGGATAAATCAGCCCCAAACCCCCCAGGCTGTCCCCAAAGTGCTGCCAGTGCTGGAGCCGGGAGCCAAGCCCTTGGGAAAAGCCCCAGGTCTGGCTGGGGGTGGACACAGGAGGGAAAGAGGAGGTGGGGAAGGCAAGACTGGCCAAAACCAACGTTTCTTTGCCTTCCAGGCCTTCCTTCTGCGCTATAAAGGCGAAGCAAACCACTGGATCGGGCTGGGAATGAGGGATAACGGCTGGGAGTGGATCAATGGCACGGCCTTGAACGGCAGGTGGGTCCCTGTGTCCGTGCTGGAGCCCCGGGGTGGGCCCCAGGGATTTCCTGGAGTCTGGGATGCCCCATCCTGGGATGGGCACCTTCTCCTGCCCCGTGTCCAGGCAGCTCCTGGCTTTCCATGGGGGGTTGGGATGGGCCGAGGTCGCTGCCCCCCAACCCTGATCAGAGGATTAGAGACCCCCCCCAGCCCAAGCCCTTCTCTGCCGGAGAGGAAATCCCAACTCTTCTTAATTTTTGGAGGTAGTTTTCTTCCTTTCCTCCCTTTTTCTCACTCTGGTCCCGTTGGCATTGCAGGTTTGAGGTGAGGGGTGGAGGACCCTGTGGGTACCTGAACTATGGGTGGATCAGCTCGTCCCTGTGCCACACGGAGAAGAACTGGATCTGCAGCCGCCCCAATGACTATGTCCTGTGGAAGGGGAAATTAAGAGACCCCAAAACAGAGTTTCACCCTAGATCTCCAACCAGATGAGGGAGCTTCACCCCAGCACTGCAACTGGAACTGCTGAGGAAACATCTCAGTTGTCTGGTTGGGAAATTTTCGCTGAATATCTCAAAAATATCTTGTATTGGAAAGCACCTCACAAGGATCATCGAGTCCAACCCTCAGTCCTGCCCAGGCCCATCCCCAGGAGTCACCCCCTGTGCCCCAGAGGATCATCCAAACCCTCCTGGAGCTCTGGCAGCCTTGGGGCTGTGCCCACTGTCCTGGGGAGTCTGGGCAGTGCCCAACCAGCCTCTGGGGGAAGAACCTTTTCCTGGGATCCAACCTGACCCTGCCCTGGCACCTCTCCAGCCCTTCCCTGGGGTTGGCATCCAGAGGGACCTTGAAAGGTCCTCCAGCAAAGCCTTGGACACTGTCTCCCAGGGCACACTCCTGGAAAAGCTGCAGCCCATGGCCTGGACAGGGTTGCACAGGAAAGCAGGGATGGAGCCGCTTGGCTTATTATTATCTATAGTAATATAAAAGCATAAAAATAACTCTTAAGTATCAGGAACCAACATTATATGACCCTGAGAGAATCTCAAGGGGAGCTCAGCAACTTTAATGCAGACATGGTGAGATGTATCCATGTGTGTGTGAAATTGTTTGGGAGTATTTTTCTCCTGCTCTGTAAATGCTTAATTAAAAAGTAGATATAGAGAAAAGTCACTAACAGGAATTTACTGCTGATGTAATGAGGTGGATAAACCATGAAAAAATTGTAATAACATTTTTTTTTGTACCACACGAGGTCCATGCCCGAGTGTGTCAGGTGGAGGCATCATCCAGCTTCCCAACCATGGGCGAGGAGAGCTGGAAAGGGGCTTTTTGGCAAACCAACTTGTGGTCACCGACACAGATATCAACATCCAAGTGGTTGCCTTTCAGGGTCCCACACCCTTCATCCAGCTCCGGCAGGTCCCCAAACCTGCACGACAAAGGGTTTATTGGCTGAGAGGAGCAAAACAAAGTGTTCCCCAGGTCCCCCCCCCCAGCCCGCAACAAAAAGGGAGGGACCAAAAGGCGGTGTTTTGCTCTTGCACTTTTTCCTGAACCGTTTCCCGCTGGAGAGTGCCCCGGCTGTGGGGCGGTTCACAGTGGGCCAGCTTGGGCAACCTCTTCCCTCTTTCCTCGTCCCCCCGCCCTTCCTCGGCGACCCCCGTCACGGGGCCCGTCAGAAATCACGAATGTAAAATGCTCCGGGTGGCAAGAATTCGAGGGCCGGCGGCGGCGAGTTGTGGGAGGCGCGTGTTTTCCGGGTTTGGGATGGAGCTGCCAGGGGGGGGGATTTCGGGGAGCGGGAGGGGGCGAAAAGGGGGATCTGGAGGGTTCGCCCTGCCCTGGGTGGAGGATGTCGGCGGTGCTGGGAGGGGGCTCTGGCGGGCGCTGGGGGTGAAGTGTTTCGATCGGTGGCCCCCGGTGGCTCTCGCTGCAGCTTCAGCGCCGGCCCCGCGCAGCCCGATCGCTCATCGCGCCGCATCCCTGGGTCACCCCCGTGTCCCCGTGTTCCTCCTCGTCCCCCCGCCTCTCCGGTGTTCCCCCTGTGGAGCGACCCACCGGCGGAGGTAGAGGCGAAACCGCCGGCGGAGGCGGAGCCGGGCGGGAAGGGCGCGGGGCGCGGGCGGCCCAGGCGCAGGTGGGATGCGCTCGGTCCTGCCGGGGCTCGGGGAGCGGGAGGGGGCGAAAAGGGGGATCTGGAGGGTTCGCCCTGCCCTGGGTGGAGGATGTCGGCGGTGCTGGGAGCGGGCTCGGCCGCCCACGCCGGCGGAGGGCGGGACAGCCCTCTCCCGCCACGAGGTGTTGTCCAGGCGCAGGTGGGATCCGCTCGGTGCTGCCGGGGCTCGGAGAGCGGGAGGGGGCGAAAAGTGGGGTCTGGAGGGTTCGCCCTGCCTTGGGTAGAGGATGTCGGCGGTGCTGGGAGCGGGCTCTGGCGGGCGCCGGGGGTGAAGTGTTTCGAGAGGCCGCCCCCCGTGGCTCTCACCGGGTCTCAGCGCCGGCCCCGCGCAGCCCGATCGCTCATCGCGCCGCATCGGCCGCGGGGTCGGGGAGAGGGGAGCGGGGGGAGCCACCGATCGGGCCGGCGGGGCTGTCCCTGTACCCAACCGTGCGCCCCCGTCGGGGATCGTCCCGGTGCCTCCCGGTCGGACAGAGTTGGCTGCCCCGTCCCCGGGAGTGTTCCCGGCCAGGTGGGACCGGGCTTGGAGCCACCGGGGCTGCTGCGAGGTGTCCGGGGCAGCGGGGGGATGGGATGGGCTTGAAGGTCCCTCCCGTCCCAAACCATTCTTGGATTGAATGACAGATCCGATCCTGCCCTCCCGTGGCTGGAGCCACCGCGCTGCTGCTTTTCTTTCCAGTCCTTGGCATAGTTGGCGTGCAGTGACTCATTGTCAGCGCTCAGTGTCCCTGGGCTCCGAACTGGCCGGGCAGGAGCCCCTGGGCACAATCCCCCTCTCTGGACTGTTCTCGATGTATTCTCTACAATCTGACACAGTGCTCCTGTTAAATCTGCACTCAAAGAGGGTTTTTTTCACCCCCAGCGATGCCTCAGGTTCAAGTTGCAACTTGTCCCTCTTCTAACTTTGCAGTGATTCAAGATATGGAGAGTGGAAGCAACTGGAATGGTAGGAATGCAGAGGCGTCCCTGAGTCTCCGGGACAGAACAGAATAAAGGAATATACACAAAATGATCCTCGGGAAATGTCAGGGTGAGTGCAGGGCCACCTGTGTCCTGTAGAGAGGGGACAGTGTTGCCCCACCAGGATGGGGCTGGCAAGTGTGAGGCTGCTCCAGGTGCATGGAAGAGGCCTCTCGGCCCCGTCAGTGGCTGGTGCCGACACTTCTGGCTGCTCTGGTGTTGGCTGGGGGGGATGTGAGGGCTGGGCCTGCTCAGGACAGCTCCATCCTCACAGCCAGTGGCTCTTTCCAGCTCTAGTCAATTGGTTCACATCCCACCAAGTGCTGACTGCATTCCTGGTGTTGTCTGTGCTTCTGAACGTGGCTTTGGTGGTGGCCGTGGCTGTGCTGTCAGGTAAGGAAGGAGCAGCTGCCTCAGCACAGAGGCAGCTCTGGGCACAGGACTGGGCTCCCTGCTCCCTGTGGAGGGGAATCCTCAGACGTTCTCCCTTTCTCTCTCCAGGAAAAAGTCATGGAGAGATTCTAGTTACACCTAAGGATCCATGCTTTGTGCCTTCTCTTGAGGCCTGGGATCAGGTACAACAGCGTCTGTTACTACCTCTTGAAGGGTGAGAGGACTTGGGACGAGGCTCAGAATCGGTGCTCCAAGCTCGGGGCCTCCCTGGCCATGCTCAGTGACAAGGAAATGGTGAGTGAGGGGCTCTGGGGGGTGTGTGGGTGGCAGAGGGGAGGCTGAGGGAGGTTCCTGGCCCGGGGCAGCTCTCACTGCCCGCTCCTCTCTCCCTCCCAGGACCACCTCCTCTCTCCCTCTCAGGACCACGTCTTCCGCCTCAATGGCAACCTGGATTACTGGCTCGGGCTGCGGAGACGGGGCGAGAGGTTTCAGTGGGTGGACGGCAGCAGCTACAACTCCTCGTGAGTCCCGGGGGGACGGGCAGGGGATGGGGGGGATGAGGCTGCTGGGACTGTCCCTCCTGGGCAGCGCTTGTCTCCTCATCTGCTGGGGGAATGGGCAGAGACGACCTGTCCTGTTAACAGCCCTGCCCTGTAACAGCGCTGTCTCTGCTCCTCATTGCAGGCTGGAGGTCCTTGGCAATTCAGAGTGTGTGTACCTGGCGGACCATAAACTCAGGAGTGAGGACTGTTCAAAGCAGCTGCCGTATCTCTGCAGCAAACCCCAACCTCACCTGTACTAGAAGTGAGGGAGAAAGGACCTTCTCCATCCTGAGGACTCACAACTTTCCTTCTTCCACTATCACAGAGATGTCCTTCTGCGGGTGATTGTTTACTTTGTGACACATCTCAGCACAACCTCAGGAACCTTGGTGCCTTTTGTCATTGTCACCTCAGTAGCTGGTCTCAAGGAAGTGAACCTGCAGGGACATGATGTGGAAGTGGACATGTGCCTTCGTGGACTAGGGGTTTCTTTCCCAGAAGTCTTTCTCATTGTCTATTTATATTGACTTTATATTTATACTCTATAACAGTTTACATACATAACACTACATGCACTGCATTCAAGCACTATAGTGCTTGAATGTGCGCGTGTGAAGTATTTTTCCATTCGTGAACGCTACTTGAATCAATGAATGTGAATGTACAATGTCCTGGTTGTGGCCTGTGGTGGTTTGGGCCAGGCCTTCCTTGGTGACCAGTTTGTAACCAAGGAAGGGTCCAGATTTACCCAGTATTCCCTACGATTTTTACCTAAGCCAGACTATAAGAAGAAAGGAGGAGAGGCCTTCGCTCTTTTTCCTTCCGGCGGCTTGGAGGTGCAGGTTCCCTGCTGTTGGGTCTGCCGTGTTGGGGAGCGAGGCCTGGTTAGGCCTTGCCGACCTTGGGAGGCGGAGGTTGCCGGCGATCGTTCCGGAGCGACTCTCAGTTGTCCCAGGAGAGTAGTGAGGTATTTTCTTTGCTAACTTTTTAGTTGTAGATATTGGGTCACTAATTGTTCCCTTTCCCTTCCCCCTTCCCTTTTCCCTTGTGAAATTGTATATTTTTAATTGTATATAAGTGTAAATATATTTATATATCTCACTTTGGTTGTTTCTCTCTCATTTCGGGTTTTCTTAGTTTTTTTTCCTCCCTCTTCTCCCTGAGGTTTGGGGGGGGGGACTTCTGGTGGTAAGGTTTGGAGACTTGGCAGGGAGCCAGCTTTAAACCATATCAGGCCTTAGCCTACTGTATCGGTGCTGCTGCTCTACTTCTCTCTTCTTCTCCTTTTTTTACATTTATATTAAAGTTTGTAAGACCCCACCGCTGTCCCTCATGTCCTGGTCAGTGCGGGAGCTGCGGGGGCCGCTCGCCCCGTGCAGGCGGGGAAAGACCTGAGGGATTGACTGCGGGTGCCGGGATTGCCCCATTCACCCTGAGGGAGCCAAGATGGCGGAACACATTCACAGAGTCGCCCTCACAGAACTGCCCTCAAAGAGTCGCCCTCACAGAATCACCCTCACAGAATCGCCCTCACAGAACTGCCCTCACAGAACTGCCCTCACAGAGTCGCCCTCACAGAGTCGCCCTCACAGAACTGCCCTCACAGAGTCGCCCTCACAGAGTCACCCTCAGAACTGTCCTCACAGAACTGCCCTCACAGAGTCGCCTTCACAGAACTGCCCTCACAGAGTCGCCCTCACAGAACTGCCCTCACAGAACTGCCGTCACAGAACTGTCCTCACAGAACTGCCCTCACAGAATCTCCCTCACAGAATCTCCCTCACAGAGTTGCCCTCTCAGAGTCGCCCTCACAGAACTGTCCTCACAGTCTCCCTCACGGAATCACCCTCACAGAACTGCCCTCACAGAATCTCCCTCACAGAATCTCCCTCACAGAATCGCCCTCACAGAATCTCTCCCACGTCACCCCCGGGAGCTCCAAGGCTCCGAGAGCCGGGATGAAGGAGGGGAACGGGTGAGGTTGTCTGCGCTAGTCGAGGCACGCGGCCCGGGAAGGCAATAAACAGTAAAACGGCGAGGAAAGATAAAGCCCGCGGCGGTGGGGAAGGCAGCCAGACCCGCGAGTCACACATTCCCGTTTCACATCCACACGGCAGAGCCAGGGCGGGGGGATCGAAAAATAGCCAATGGGAAGCGTGGGAGAACCCCCGGCAGCCAATGGGAAGCAAAGGTTCCTGATGCCAAGTAGGAGACACTGAGAAGCTGCTGGAGAACAGCGAAAATCAACTCCAGCTGTTGGGGGCTCTCCTTCCCTACCATAAGGTCTCCCAGTCTCCGAGAGCTGCCCTGCGAGGTGAGTACTCCAGAGCAGCTCCTGGGCTGCCAAACTCGGGGTGGTGGGTGCTCCCTGCCCACAGTGAGCCACGGCTGGGACAGGGCTGAGCCCCCACATCATGGTCTTGTCTCTGGGGGGGCTGCAATGACCACCTGATTAATTAAACGTGGCACGTTGAAGGGAAGGGGGGAATAAACCCCAAAAGTCACAGTTTTACAGCTGGGTTTAGTGAGGCTTTTGCTACCATGGGATTGGTTTGAGTGTCTGCTGCGGGGTTGGGCTGGTTTGTCTTTTTGGCTGCCTTGTAAGAGCTTCTGCAGTGGTTTTATTCAGGTTTTCTTCAGCCCCTTATTGCTGACAGGGGTTGCTTCTTGGGAAGAGAATTGAGAAAACCGTGGTGAAAAGAGGTAAATAATGCTGTGATAGAGAGGAATTTGATTTGTTTCAGGACTTTAATTTGTTTCAGTTGAGTGGAATGAACAGTGATTTTGGGGGGAGCTGGAGTGAACCAGCTGGAAACCACGGTGGGCTTGGGAGGGATTGAACCTGGGCAGGAGCTCGGGCTGCACTGGGGGGGTCTCACAAGGTGAACCTTTGGGACTCTTTTTAAGGGAACTTGTTGAATTTGTTCAGTCACACTGGGAGGCAGAAGTGAAAGTAGGACTGAAATTTTGGCTTGAAATGAGGGGGCGGAACTTGTGCACTGGGGCTTCTGCCATCCCAAGGAGGTCCAGGCATCTGATAGTTTAGTTTGTGAGATAACAAGCCCTTCATCTGTAATGATCCCTCCCCCACTTTCGGGCTCAGCTCCAGCTCAGAGCTTAGTCAAGGTCTGGCCTTTATCCTGTCGAACTTGGAAACCTCCAGGGTGCTGGAGCACCCCCCTCTTCTGGCTCATCCTGTGTTTGTTCCTTTTTAACCCCCCTTTTTAAGTTGTTCCAATTTAACCCTCTCAGGGCTCTGGAAACGCTGTTATCTGAGCACTCCTTGAGTTTCCTCCTGCAAATCCCCTCTGAGGGAACCGCTTTGTGCTTTTTTTCGCATTCATTTACCCACAAACCAACCTGCCCCTTTGCAGCTTTCAGAACTCACCTTGCAATGAAATATTACTGTCTTATCAGGACATGTTCCTGTTGGTACATTTGATGCTGGTAATTTACACAAGACCCAAGAGGACCGAAAGCTGCTACCTCTGTTGGTTTGGGGTGCAGGGAACCAGGTTGTGCTCCTGCAACAGTGGGCACGGGGGGAGGAACCAGAGCAGGGATTCCTGTGAGCAAAACAAGCTCAACTCAGAAAACCCGAGCAGAACAGGTGCTGTGAACTGTTACAACCTACTTTCCATCCTGTGCGTTTTTGCAAAATGGCCCCCAAAGCACAAACTCTGCTCCGAGCCCTGAACGGGCTCCTGTCCCCTGCAAACACTTCAGCTACCTTTGAGCTGTGAGATCTCAATGACTTATTTATTTAATAGTTCAAGTGCCTTTAAACTTGTCTTTTTCTTTCCTTTCTGCTTAATTTGTTGGGGTTGTTTTTTCCTCTTTAATTTTTGTCCCTCCCCTCTCTTTCCCTCCCTTATCTTTTCCCCTCCCTCTGTCCTTTGTGCCGCCTCCTCTCCCAGATGTGGGTTCAGCCCTGCCCGATGGTGCCCCTTGGCACCAAGATAACGCTGACAGCCAGTGCCAACCCCACAGGGGCTGTTGTGGCTGGCTGGGCTGTGGCCCAGGGGGTCTCAGCTGCCTGCAGGTCCCCTCAGCCTCTCCTCTCCTTCCACCCCAGGCTTCCACCCCACAGAGCCCAGGGAATGTCAGCCCTGGGCCCTGAGGCTTCTCTGCAAGGATGGGGAAAGGAACCCAAAAGCCAAATTCTTCAGGCCAAGAGGAAGCCCTGAATACCTGCAGTGATCCAGAGAAAGAGTCCAAATGTGGTAATGCTGGGAAAACCCCAAACTTTCCGAGGGAGGGCGGGGTGTGGGAAGAGCATCTCGCTCCGGGGCGGCACCAGTGGGATGGGGATGGAGCCTTTGGGTGGGTGTGGAGCAGCCCAGGCACAGCTGCACTGAATTCCACACTGTGGAATTCACCTCTGGAGGCTGAAGATCAGTCTCCAGGTCCTCAAACACATGTTGGTGCCTCTGAAGGACCCCCCTCAGCTTTCCTGCCCTCCTGAGCCCCCAGAGGGGTCCCTGGATGGGCCTGGGTGGGGCTGGGGATGGACTGAGGGTCCAGCACAGGAGGGCAAAGCAGAGAGGAGAGGAGCCAGGCCACCCTCACCCTGCTCTTTCCTGCCCCAGGGTCCTACAGAACCGAGTCAGACTGGAGAACATCCCCCAAGGTGCGTGTTCTCCTTGCTCTGAGTGTGTTCCTGGGGATCCTCAGCTTCAGCCTGGTCGTGGCACTGACTGGTGAGTCCCACCCAGGCACCTCCATGGGGAGGATCAGGGCCAGGCTCCTCCGTTTTGGGAGATGGGAGGATCCCAGGACCTTCCTGGCATCAAGGGAGGCTCCCAAAGTGGGAGCCTTTGCACTTTGCTCCAGGCATCTGCTCCTCACTCAGTCACACCTTTTCCCAAGAGAATCATCCCCAGTTTCCCTCTTCCAGCTCCTGGAATAAACCAAGGAATCAATCCCATTTTGCTGCTTTTCAGGGCTGCCCACGTGTCTGTCTCAACTTTCTGTGTTTCAGTTCTCAGTGTGAGACCCCCTTTCCCTGAGCTGGAATTCTCCCACGTGTGCCCAGACACCTGGCCTGGTTTCCAAGGAAAATGTTATTATTTTTCTGAGGCTGAGGGCAACTGGAGCACGGGCCGGGCAAGGTGTGAGGCCCTGGGAGCTTCCCTGGCCACCATAAACACCAGGGAGGAACTGGTGAGGACTGGGATGAACTGGTGAGGACTGGGATGAACTGGTGAGGATTGGGCTTGAGCCTCTGCAGCAGCACCGGGGTGGGAAACACGAGGAAACCAAGAGGATAAAACCAGCCCCAAAACCCCCAGGCTGACCCCAAAGTGCTGCCAGTGCTGGAGCCAGGAGCCAAACCCTTGGGAAAAGCCCCAGGTCTGGCTGGGGGTGGGCACAGGAGGGAAAGAGGAGGTGGGGAAGGCAAGACTGGCCAAAGCCAACGTTTCTTTGCCTTCCAGGCCTTCCTTCTGCGCTATAAAGGCGAAGCAAACCACTGGATCGGGCTGGGAATGAGGGATAACGGCTGGGAGTGGATCAATGGCACGGCCTTGAACGGCAGGTGGGTCCCTGTGTCCGTGCTGGAGCCCCGGGATGGGCCCCAGGGATTTCCTGGAGTCTGGGATGCCCCATCCTGGGATGGGCACCTTCTCCTGCCCCGTGTCCAGGCAGCTCCTGGCTTTCCATGGGGGGTTGGGATGGGCCGAGGTCGCTGCCCCCCAACCCTGATCAGAGGATTAGAGACCCCCCCCAGCCAAAGCCCTTCTCTGCCGGAGGGGAAATCCCAGCTCTTCTTAATTTTTTGGGGGGGAGTTTTCTTTTTTACCTTTTCCCTTTCTGACTCTGGTCCCGTTGGCATTTGCAGGTTTGAGGTGAGGGGTGGGGGGCCCTGTGGGTACCTCGATGACTGGTGGATCAGCTCGTCCCTGTGCCACAGGGAGAAGAACTGGATCTGCAGCCGCCCCGACAACTACATCCTGTGGGAGGGGAAATTAAGAGACCCCAAACCGGGACTTTCAACCTAAATCTCTGACCAGATGGGGGAGCTTCACCCCAGCACTGCAACTGAAATATTCAGGGTGAATCCAAACAATCAGGTACAAGGAACCGGTGCTATCCCCCATCCTTTGGACCTTTTGAGCAGCACAAGTGTGGTTTGCACCACAGAAAACTTGCTCAAAAGGTTTGCACAAATGCAACTGGTATTTATACAATTTGCCTTAAACACATTTTTATATGAGTACGACATTTGTGTAGCCATATTTATATGAGTACGACATTTATGTAGCCATATTTATATGAGTACAACATTTATGTAGCCATATTTATATGAGTATGACATTTATGTAGCCATATTAATAATAGGTGGAGAATAGGCGGAGCTCAGGCCTGTGCTTCTCTTGGCCCTCCATTTCAGTGGGGGGTAAATCAGCCTTTTTTCACACTGTTTTCAGCCATATTTCAAGTTTTTTCTGCGGTGGCCGCGGTTTGGGGGCGGTTTTGGGGTGAGAAAGGAGCCTTTTAGTGTCCGTTCTCACCCTCCTGGTACTTCCGCATCACTCCCGCTCTTCTCACCATCGGCGCGTGCTGATTGGCTGATTAAACCACGCCCCCTCACTCCCATTGGCCGCTCCTCCTGTAAGGGGGGTACTTTTGAATTAGATGATCAATGGAGCATAGAGGCGTGAGAAAGGAATCATATTAGGATGTGAAACCAGCCAGAGTATGGTACAATGTAACTTCATGGCACAAGCTAATTGGAAGGTCCATTGTGCTTTTTAGCAAGTCAGCTTGATATCCCCTCTTATCAGAGCTGAGTTCTTCCTTGGTTTTGCCACATACTGCAAGATGGATACATCTACCCTTGAAACACAATGGTAGAGGTCATCCCTAGGGGTGAGAAAGATGATGATGGGAGGAAGATGATGTGGGCAGGGGTCGCTGGCCCCTTGCCCTACAAGTAGGGCAGGCACAGACTGTTGCCATGAGGTGATGATCAGGCGGGGTTTGGCTGCCATTCAGGCATCACCTTATACTGGGTACTGGCCCCACGTGGTGTAATGTGGAACTGATCAAATGGGGTGTCGGGACTGCTGAGCTGAGCGATCCTCATCCTACCACCGAGCCTGTTGCTCCGCGGGGACGCCCGCTAAGCACGGGCACCGACCAGCTGCTGCAGATCCTGACAGCCCTGGCCTGTCTGTGGGGGTCAGCACAGTTTATTGACAGGAAGCAACTGAGAGAACAAACTTTTTAATATCCCTTTAGTGTCACTTTAATTCCTCTTTTATCATTGAATATTGTTACATAAAAAAGTTGTTCACAGTATTTCCCTTTAATTTCCCTTTTTACTAACCAAGATTGTGTTAATAGTTATCCATAATATTGTGTTAAGATCCCTTTTTTGGTATCCCGTTAACCCCCTTTTTTCACTAGTTAATACTGTATTAAATGCTGTTTGTAGTATTTGTTTTTAAGGCCACATAATAAGATATTTTGTATCCTTTTTTAGTTCTTGATTCTCTTGGCTAAGATGATTCTTATTATTATTCTCAGTGAAATAAAAGATATTTTTTGTGTTTGAATATTTCTGGCACTTCTCTTTATTCCAGACATGTATCCAAAGGAACTGTCTTTTCCCTAGATAGGGAGAGCCTCAGTAACTGTCTGTGTTAGTTTTGTCTTCATCTCTGGTTTCTCTAAGGGTCTTTGTGGTTTAGAAATTCTGCCTTCTTGGTGTCCAGGTCTCAAAAAGAGATTTCTCTGCCAGGTCTCTGACCACTGAAATATGGCAGGCCTTAAACTTTTACTTTGTTTTTCTAACAAATGGCCATGGCCCAGAACTTGTCCATCATCCATTGTCTCTTGCCCCCATTCAATCTCCTGCCAGCAGTTTCTCCCCACTGCTGGGTGGGCTCCTTTGTCAAGCACTAGAACTTGTTGGGTAACAGGCCCAGTCCTGTTGCCTATTTTTCATGGGGATGTGCAGGAGGGCATTGAGTCTTCCAGGAGCAAATTGGCAGAGGACCCCAAGCTGGCTTGCAGTGTGGATGTGCTGGAGGGCAGGAAGGCTGTGCAGAGGGACCTGGACAGGCTGGACCTCTGGGCCGAGCCCGTGGGCATGAGGTTCAAGAGTGCCTTTGGTGCCTTTGGGGCCTCTGGCCACAAGAACCCCCTGCAGCTCCAGGCCGGGGGCAGAGGAGCTGCAAAGGGTCCCCGTGGGAGAGGCCCTGGGGGTGCTGGTGGACAGAGGCTGAACCTGAGCCAGCGGGTGCCCGGGTGGGCAAGAAGGCCAAGGGCAGGCTGGCCTGGATCAGAAAGAGTGTGGCAGCAGGAGCAGGGCAGTGATGCTTCTGCTGGACTGGGCACTGGTGAGGCCACCCCTGGAGTGCTGTGTCCAGCTCTGGGCCCCTCAATTCAGGGAGAACCTTGAGGGGCTGCAGTGGGTGGAGAGCAGGGCAATGGAGCTGGGCAAGGGTCTGCAGTGCATGGCCTGTGAGGAGCAGCTGAGGGAGCTGGGCTTCTCCAACCTGGAGAAGAGGAGGCTCGGGGCTGACCTTCTCCCTGTCCACAACTTCCTGACAGGAGGCTGGAGCCAGGTGGGGGTCAGCCCCTTCTCCGAGGCAACAGGCGACAGGACAAGAGGACACGAGGACCTGCCTGTCAGGGGCTGTTTGTCAGGGACAGGAGCAGGACTTTTTGGAGAGAAACAGGGATTAGGTATTGAAATGGGCTGCCCAGGGAGGTGGTGGAGTCAGCGTCCCTGGAGGTGTTTAAGCAAAGACTGGCCATGGCACTGAGTGCCGTGGTCTGCTTGACGTGCTGGGGATGGGGCGTAGGCTGGACCCCGGCTGATCTCACAAGTCTCTGCCAAGCTCAGGGACTCTGGGCTTCTGTGCCAGCCCAGCCTTTGGGGACAGCGTGCTGGTGGCTCCGAGGCTCCGTCCTTGCCTTGCCTTGCCCATCTCCTGGCTGCCAGGCAAGGGCCTTGTGACATCACAGCCTCTGTGGAACAGCGCGGGGGCTGAAAACTGTCAGTGCTGCGTCCCCGTGCCCAGAGCCTGGGCAGAAGTCGGCTGGCAGGGACGGGCAGAGACTGTGCAGAGGTGTCAGCTCGTCCCGCAGCAGCACGATGCCCAGCCAGGGCATCTCCTGGCTCCTCAGGCTCTCGCTGCTCCTGCTCTTGCCTGGCCCACTGGAGCCTTGCAGCCGTGCCACAGGTGCCATTGCTGAGAACCGGGCTTTTCCTTGGATGGCCCCTTGCCAGCAAAGGCAGGAGAGGCTGGAGAGAGGGGAAGGAGGGGGGTCAGGCCGCTGGGATGGGGCCGGCGGGCCGTGAGCCCGAAGCCAGCAAGGCCTTGGGCCCACACGGTGTCAGGGGAGGACTGAGAGCCCCCAGGGAGGAGGAAAGCTGGGCAGGCCCCAAGGCTGCTGGGCCTCTTCCTTGCCAGCCCTTTGGCCAAGGCCCCAAGGCAGAGGTGGGGCTCAGCCCCTGCCCAGCAATGGGGCACAGGCTGAGCCCCAGGGACACCAGAGCCAGGCGGCCTGAGCTCTTCTTCCTGCAGCGTCTGCCTGGGGCAGCCCAGCCAGGCCTGAGTCTCTGCAGGAGAGGCCAAGCCCAGCCAGAGAGGGCTCAGCCCTCTGAGGCTGCACTCACTGCAAAGGGAACAAAACATTGGCCCAGAGGACATCCTGCCCCCAAAGGGAGAACTGGAAAGGTCAAGAATAAAAAAGTCACCCCCCTCCATTCTTCAAGAAATGTTCAGACCTCTTTCCTAAAAGCATCCAGGACTCGGGTCACCCAATTTTCTCTCTGACAAGGGTTTTCCATGGTTCCCCTCAATTCCCAGGTTCAAGGGGGTCCCAGCACACTTTGGGATGTGTTGGATGCGGTGTTGGGGTGCAGATGTCCCCCCAAAGCTCCCTCAGAACAGGGTGACACAAGGGGGGGTCACAGAGGGGTCCCCATTCCTGATCCATCCTGGAGCAACCACACTGGGGGCAACTGGGATCATACTGGGAGCAGCTGGGCCCCTGCTGGGCTCATACTGGGACCATCCTGGGAGTGACTGCAATACTACTGGGAGTATGTGAGAGGCACTGCAACCATACTGGGATTACTGGGAACAAACTGGATTCATACTGGAAGTGTTTGTAAGTTCCTGGGATCATACTGGGGGTGACTGGACACATACTGAGATCATACTGGGAGCAACTGAGACCATGCAGGGGCAAATGGCATCGTCCAGGCAGTGACTGAAAGTGCCTGGGGCCAGACTGGACTCAGACTGGGAGTCCCTGAGAGGGAAAGGAACCATCCTGGGGGAAACTGGGAGCAACTGGGACCACCTTGAGGGCAACTGGAATCCAATTGGGAGTGACTGGGAGTGATTGGGATGATAGTGGGAGTGACCAGGACCGTACTGGAACCATCCTGGGAGTGACTGTCAGTGACTGGGATCATACTGGGAGCAACTGGGTCATGGTTGCGGCACAAAGAACAGAGGGAGGGGAGGGAAAGAGAGGGGAGAGGGAATTTTAGAAAGGATAAAGAGGAAAGAAAGACAAAAAAAAGAGAAAAATAAGAGAAAAAGGCAAGTTTAAACATTCAGTAAATGTGTGAGTCACTGAGAGCTCCCAGGTCAAAGGCAGGTGAAGTGTTTGCAGGGGACAGGAGCCTGTTCAGGGCTCAGGAGCTGCTGCTGCCCAAAGGGAGGAAACGCCCCGAGGGCTCGGAGCAGAGTTTGTGCTTTGGGGCCTTTGCCAAGAACCCGCAGGAGGGAAAGCAGTTCCAGCCAGGGGGGCCCAGGGGCTCCCAGCATGGGCCCAGGGGCTCCCAGTCCCCCCCAGGATGGGCCCAGTCCCCCCCAGGATGGGCCCAGTCACCCCCAGGATGATCTCAGTCACTTTTAGTCACTCCCAGTCTGATCCCAGCATGATCCCAGTCACTCCCAATCTGATTCCATTCTCTCCTAGTAGGATCCAAGTTACCCCTGCAAGGTCCCAGTTGCTCCCAGTCAGTCCCAGTATAATCCCAGTCAGTCCTGGTGTCTCCCACTATATCCCAGTTGCCCCCAGTGTGGTCCCACTCACTCTCAGTTGTTCCCAGTACCTTCCAGCATGATCCCAGTTGCTCACAGCCACTCCCAGTCACTCCCAGTGTGCTCCCAGTCGCTCCCACTATGATCCCAGTTACCTCCAGCATACTTCCTCCCAGTATATCCCAGTTGCATCAGCACGGTCCCAAATGCCCTCAGAATGCTCCCAGTCACTCCCAGTATGACCCCAGTCACCCTCACTGTGGGCCCAGTTGCCCACGCATGGGCCAAGCTGCTCCCACTGAGATCCCAGTGTGATCCCACTTGTCCCCAGCGTGGTCCCACTTGCTCCCAGTTCCTCCTAGTGTGATCCCAGCTGCTCCCAGTTGACCCTAGGATTGACCCAGTCGCTCCCAGTATGATCCCACTGTGGTCCCTGTATGATCCCAGTACAATCACAGTTACCCCAGCATGGGCCAAGCTGCTCCCAGTTGCCTCCAGCACAGATCCACTCAATCCAAGTACGGTCCCAGTCTTCCCCCAGCATGGTCCCAGTCAATCCCAGTTGCCCCTTTGTACATCCAGTCACTCCCAGGTGCTCCCAGTCCAAGTCACTCCCAGTGTGGTCCCAGTCACCCCCAGGATGGTTGCAGACTCTCCCAGTAGATCCCAGTTGCCCTCAGCATGCTCACAGTCATACCCAGTTACTTCCACTTGCCCCAGGATGCTTCCAGTTCCCATCAGTACAATCCCAGTCACTCCCAGTCTATGCCAGTTGCCTCCAGCATGCACCCTGTCACTCCCAGTTACTCCCAGTTCCACCATACTTCCACCATGGCCCCACTGGCTCCAAGTTCCCCTCTGTGTAGTTCCAGTCACTCCCACTAGGATCCCAGTCACTTCCAGTCACTCCCAATT
This sequence comes from Pipra filicauda, assembly GCF_003945595.2. Taxonomy (NCBI): domain Eukaryota; kingdom Metazoa; phylum Chordata; class Aves; order Passeriformes; family Pipridae; genus Pipra; species Pipra filicauda. Next base: position 90,904 of record NW_024104919.1, read on the forward strand.
GGATCCCAATTGCCCTCAAAGGTGGTCCCAGTTGCTCCCAGTCCCCCCCCAGGATGGTTCCTTTCCCTCTCAGGGACTCCCAGTCTGAGTCCAGTCTGGCCCCAGGCACTTTCAGTCACTGCCTGGACGATGTCATTTGCCCCCTGCATGGTCCCAGTTGCTCCCAGGATGATCCCACTCTGAGTCCAGTCACCCCCAGTATGATCCCAGGAACTTCCAGACACTTGCAGTACGAATCCAGTTTGATCCCAGTCACCCCCAGTATGGTTGCAGTGCCTCTCACATACTCCCAGTATTATTGCAGTCACTCCCAGTATGAGCCCAGTATGAGCCCAGTATGAGCCCAGTTGCCCTCAGCGTGGTTCCAGTTGCTCCCATTCACCCAGTGACTGTGTTTCAGTCACTCCCAGTATCATCCCTGTCACTCCCAGTCACCCCACTAGAGTTCCACTCCCTCCCAGTCCCTCCCAGGACCATCCCAGGAGGATCCCAGTGACACCCCAGATGGTGGCACTCACACCCAGGATGAACCCAGACATGCCCTGGCACTCCCAGGATAAAGCCATTTGCCCCCAGCAGGCTCCCAGTTCCTCCCAGTCACTGACTATGGTTCCAGTTGCTCCCAGGATGATCCCTGGCACTCCCAGTCATTCCCACTATGATCCCAGTCAGTCTCAGAATGATCCCAGTCACTCCTGGTCTCTCTCAGTATATCCCAGTTGAAGTCAATGTGGTCCCACTCACTCCCAGTTGCTCCCAGTAGCTGCCAGCATAATCCCAGTTGCTCACAGCCACTCCTAGTCACTCTCAATGTGGTCCTAGTTGCTCCCAGTATGATCCCAGTCACTCCCAGTATGATCCACCTTGCTCTCAGTATATTCCAGTTCCACCAGCATGGTCCCAACTCCCCTCAGAATGCTCCCAGTCACTCCCAGTATGACCCCAGTCACCCTCACTGTGGGTCCAATGGCTCCCAAGATGATCCCATTGCCCCCAGCATGGACCAAGCTGCTCCCACTGGGATCCCAGTATGACCCCAGTTACCGCCAGTGTGGTCGCAGTTGCTCCCAGTTCCTCCCAGTGTGATCCCAGTTGCTCCCAGTTGCTCAGGGCAGAGACCCAGTTGCTCCCATTATGATCCCTGTATGATCCCTGTATGATCTCAGTACAATCACAGTTACCCCAGCATGGTCCCAGTTGCTCCAAGTTGCCCCATGATTCCAATTTTGCCCCCAAGAAGGCGCAGAGAACTGCTCAGAGACAAGAGTTAGTCTTTAAGCAGCGAGGTTTGTTTATTAGGCAACACTGGAGAGCAGCCAGCTCGTGCTGGACAAACTGCTCTGTCTCTCCAGTGAAATTACAGCACTTTATGCAATTTCTACGAGTGATTGCAACATGTTACATACATATTCATATGATTGCTATGTCTAATTATAATATTTATAATAGGCCGAGTTTAGGCCCTTTTATTAAATTCCCCGCTCTGAGTATCCTCATAGGCTTTTATGGAATTGCACGCTCTGAGGGAATGAACTGAGCATCCTTTTATGGAATTCCCCACTGTGAGGGGAGGACTGGGCATTCCTGCCTGAACTGGAGAATATATAAACCTGGAGTTTCAGAACCTTTTTAGCACTCGTGGGATCCAGAGGAGGACTGCAGCTCACCGCTCTCAACCAGCCTGAGACCACCCCCCTCAACTGGACTGCAACCACCACTTCTGACCAGACTGCAACAGCTCTCCCACCAGTAGGTTTTTTATCCCCTCTCCCTTTACTTTGGATTAGGGGGGGGCCCAAGGAACAGCACTTTGTTCATGGCCCAGGGTGCTGGGTTCTACATTTGGGTTTTGTGGATTAAAACCAATTGCTTGTCTGTATAATCAGACTTATTGGGCAAGGGGGGGGCAAGGGGGGCACAAGGGGGGCCCAAGGGGGGCCCAAGGGGGGCCAAAGGGGGCTGGGCCAGGGGGGGAAGGGCTGCAGGGGGTGGATCCCGGAGGAGGAAACCCGCCAAAAGCGGCGGCCCAGCCGAGGGAGGAGCCGAGCGGGAGCACAAAGAAGAGCAGCCCAAAGGTCCTGGCGGTGGCTCGGCAATGGCGGGGGGGGCGAGAGCGGTTTGGGGGCCCCCGTGAGAGCCGGGGGGGAACCCCGGTAGCCGCGGAGTGGGGAGAGCGGAGAGGGGCCATCCCGGAGCTGGGGGACCCCCGGAATGCTGGAGGGGGGGGGAGCAGAGAGGGAGCGCCAGGCCCCTTAAGCGGGGGTCCCAGAGAGGGGGAAGGCCTTGGAGTGTGGAGAGGAGGGGGGGCCTTGAGGCGGGGTGGGAGCCGAGAGCGCCAAGAGGTTTGCGAGGGTGGGAGGCGAGAGAGGAGGGCCGGCCGGCCCCGGGAGGCAGAGTGGGGAGAAGTGAGCCCTGGGACCCCCCTGGCAACACTAAAGGGGACCCTGGCGAGGGGGAACCCCCGGAGCCACGGGACCCCCGGCAGCCCGAAGAAGGGGGACCCCCAATGCAGGCAGAAGTGCCATCAGGCCATACAGTGGGGACCCCCCAAACCCCAGAGAGCAGAGAGGGGGAACTCCTGGGAGGGGTTTTTGGGCTGAATGTTGGTGTTTTGGGGGTTTTTATGGACACAAGATGCCCGGTGAGTCCTAGAGCTGGACTTGGGCAGGAGGAACCCCCAAGGCAACGCGCTCACCTCTTGTTTTCCCCCTCCAACAGGATTTCTGCTTCCCAAAGCTTGGGCGGATGGAGGAGGAGGCTGCGAGGAAGAGGAAGATGCCGCGGGCCCCCCAGGCAGGTGAGGAGGAAGTCAGTGCCCCTTTGGGTCGGTCTTTTGTCTTTTGTGGCCGTCCTGCCGGGGCCGGAGTTGGGGGGATGTCCTTGGGCTTCCCTGTGGACCGGAGGTAAATCCCCTGCGTGTCCTTGTTGCTTCCTGCCCCAGGCCCCGAGGTGAGGCCGGAGAGCGCGGAGGACAAATCCCGGCGGCAGAGCCTGGTGGGAGAGGCCGTTTTGAAGGGCTCCCCGGCGCAGGAAGGCAGCGGGGAGGAAAAGGGCCGGAGATGTCCCCGCAGGAGGGGCTCCAAAGCCAGCCCAGGGGGCTGTGAGGAGGAAAGAGCCAGCGTGTGCCGGGAAGGCGGCCGGAGCTTGAGGCGGAGCTGCGAGCTGGTGGTCCCTGAGCAGCCTCCCAGCAGGGAAAAGCCCTTCAGGTGTTTGGAATGTGGGAAGAGCTTCAGCAAGAGAACCAACCTCCAGGGGCACCAGCACATCCACACTGGGGAACGGCCCTACACGTGTGGGGAGTGTGGAAAGAGCTTCAATCAGAGCTCCAACCTGCTCCAACACCAAATGATCCACAGTGGGGAAAGGCCCTACATGTGTGAGGAATGTGGGAAGAGCTTCAGTGACAGCTCCACCCTGCGCACCCACCGTCGCATCCACAGTGGGGAACAGCCCTACACGTGTGGGGAGTGTGGGAAGAGCTTCAGTGACCGCTCCACCCTCCGCAACCACCGTCGCATCCACAGTGGGGAACAGCCCTACACGTGTGCGGAGTGTGGGAAGAGCTTCAGGAAGAGCTCCACCCTCCACAATCATCGACGCATCCACAGTGGGGAACGGCCCTACACGTGTGGGGAGTGTGGGAAGAGCTTCAGTGACAGCTCCACCCTCCGCAACCACCGTCGCATCCACAGTGGGGAACAGCCCTACACGTGTGCGGAGTGTGGGAAGAGCTTCAGGCAGATCTCCCACCTGCTCCGACACCAGATGATCCACAGTGGGGAAAGGCCCTACATGTGTGAGGAATGTGGGAAGAGCTTCACTCAGATCTCCGACCTGCTCCGACACCAGATGATCCACAGTGGGAAAGGCCCTACACTTGTGCGGAGTGTGGGAAGAGCTTCAGGGACAGCTCCAGCCTTTGCAAACACCGTTGCATCCACACCAGGGATTGGCCCTACAAGTGCTTGGAATGTGGGAAGAGCTTCAGCACAAGCCCCAAGCTGCTCAGCCCCCAGCACATCCACACTGGGGAACAGCCCTACACGTGTAGGGAATGTGGGACAGCTCCACCCTCTACACCCACCGTCGCCTCCACATCAGGGAGAGGCCCTACAACTGTCGGGATTGTGGGAAGAGCTTCAGGCAGAGCTCTTCCTTGACCTCCCACCAACGGACCCACCAGTAATGGAAGCCCCGAGTGCCCCGACTGCGGGAAGAGCTTCGGCCGCTGCTCCAACTCCAGCAGCCATGGGAGGACCCGCGTTGGATGATCCACAGGGACCCCCGTTGGGCACAGACCTGGTGTGCTGGTTTAATGGTAAACCAGCAGGGGAAATGTCAGCGGTGACACCTGGAATGGGATGGAACACCTGGAAAGGGAATGAGAATGCCTGGAATGGGAATGAGGACATAAAGAATGGGATTGGGACAAAAGCAATGGGATGGGAACACCAGGAATGGAAATGGGAAGACCTGGAATGGGAATGGGGACATTGGGAGCAGACTGGGGACACTAGGAATGGGAATGGGGGCAGAAGGAATGGGAATGGGGACACCTGGAATGGGGAGGGAACACCTGGAATGGGAATGGGACACCTGGAATGGGAACACCTGGAATGGGGACACCAGGAATGGAAATGGGGACACCAGGAATGGAAATGGGAACACCTGGAATTGGAATGGAGACACCTGGAATGGGAACACCTGGAACGGGAATGGAGACACCTGGAATGGGAATGGGGACACCAGGAATGGAAATGGGAACACCTGGAATTGAAATGGAGACACCTGGAATGGGAACACCTGGAATGGGAATGGGGACACCAGGAATGGAAATGGGAACACCTGGAATTGAAATGCAGACACCTGGAATGGGAACACCTGGAATTGGAATGGAGACACCTGGAATGGGAACACCTGGAATGGGAATGGAGACACCTGGAATGGGAATGGGGATACCAGGAATGGAAATGGGAACACCTGGAATTGAAATGGAGACAACTGGAATGGGAACACCTGGAATTGGAATGGAGACACCTGGAATGGGAACACCTGGAATGGGAATGGGGACACCAGGAATGGAAATGGGAACACCTGGAATTGAAATGCAGACACCTGGAATGGGAACACCTGGAATTGGAATGGGAACACCTGGAATGGGAACACCTGGAATGGGAATGGAGACACCTGGAATGGGAACACCTGGAATTGGAATGGAGACACCTGGAATGGGAATGGAGACACCTGGAATGGGAATGGGGACACCAGGAATGGGAACGGGAACACCTGGAATTGAAATGGAGACACCTGGAATGGGAATACCTGGAATTGGAATGGAGACACCTGGAATGGGAACACCTGGAATGGGAATGGGGACACCTGGAATGGGAACACCTGGAATGGGAATGGAGACACCTGGAATGGGAATGGGGATACCAGGAATGGAAATGGGAACACCTGGAATAGAAATGGAGACAACTGGAATGGGAACACCTGGAATTGAAATGGAGACACCTGGAATGGGAACACCTGGAATGGGAATGGGGACACCAGGAATGGAAATGGGAAGACCTGGAATTGAAATGCAGACACCTGGAATGGGAACACCTGGAATTGGAATGGAGACACCTGGAATGGGAACACCTGGAATGGGAATGGAGACACCTGGAATGGGAATGGGGACACCAGGAATGGAAATGGGAACACCTGGAATTGAAATGGAGACACCTGGAATGGGAACACCTGGAATGGGAATGGAGACACCTGGAATGGGGACACCTGGAATGGGAATGGGAACACCTGGAATTGGAATGGAGACACCTGGAATGGGAACACCTGGAATGGGAATGGGGACACCTGGAATGGGAACACCTGGAATTGGAATGGGGACACCAGGAATGGAAATGGGAACACCTGGAATTGAAATGGAGACACCTGGAATGGGAACACCTGGAATTGGAATGGGGACACCAGGAATGGAAATGGGAACACCTGGAATTGGAATGGAGACACCTGGAATGGGAACACCTGGAATGGGAATGGGGACACCTGGAATGGGAACACCTGGAATGGGAATGGGGACACCTGGAATTGGAATGGGGACATCAGGAATGGGAATGGGGTCACCTGGGCTGGGAATGGGAAGATTGGGAATGGGAACATTGGGAGCAGGTTGGGGACACCAGGAATGGGAATGGGAACATCTGGGATTTGAATGGGGACACCTGGAATGGGAATAGGGAAAACAGAGGTGGGATGGGAATACCTGGAATGGGAATGGGGACAATAGGAATGGGAATGGAGACAATAGGAATGGGAATGGAGACAATAGGAATGGGAATGGAGACACCAAGAACTGGGAATGGGGAAAACAGAAGTGGGATGGGAACACCAGGAATGGGAGGAGGGACAATAGGAATGGGAATGGGGACACCTGGAATGGGATGGAACACCTGGAAAGGAAATTGGAACACCTGGAAAGGAAATTGGAACACGTGGAACAGGAATGCAAACCCGTGGAACGGGAATGGGAATTCCTGGAATGGGAATGGGAACTCCTGGAATGGGAATGGGGACACCTGGAATGGGATAGGAACAACTAGAATGGGATGGGAACACCTGGAACAGGAATGCAAACCTGTGGAATGGGAATGGGAACCCACGGGCCCGGGCTGTGTCCCTGGTGAAACAGGAGGCCAGGCCCAAAAGAGTTCACAAAGAAATTTGGGCCTGCTAACAAGCTCCCAACATCCAAGACCATCTGTGCTCGTTCTGTTCTACTGACTGGAGCAAAGCTTCAGAGAATAGTACAGGAACATGTCCTAGGCCTCGAGGGGATAAATTAGAGAGACAGCAGGATCAGGGAGACATTGGAAGAGGAGGAATAGGCCGGGAGCCAGGGCTTTTTCCAAGCTTCAGGGAGCGGGTCAAGAACAATGGAAGAGAAGGAAGGTCAAGCTGAGGAAGAGGAGTTGAAGCCCCCAGAGCCATGGAGGAAGAGTGGAAGTCCCCTCAGGATTGAGGGCCAAGAGAAGCACCGCCCCAAGCCCCGCCTGAGCTCCACCTATACTCCGCCTATTCTTAATCTGCAGAGAGAGATGTTGGAATCACTTGAATATGCATTTAATCCCAGCTGAAGATTGTATAAAAATGCTGATTTTGTGTGAAGCCTTGGAGCAAGTTTGTCCAGCGTGAACTGGCTTGCTCCCAACGTTGAATAAACAAATACCTGGCTGCTTAAAGAGAAAAAAGTCTCTGAGCAGTTTCTCGGACCGATTTTTCAGATTCAGTGCCCAGTCAGTCCCAGGATGATCCCAATCACTCCTGGTCTCTCCCAGTTGCTCCCAGTTTCCTCCATGTGGTCCCACTCATTCCCAGTTGCCCCCAGAAGCTTCCAGCAGGATCCCAGTTGCTCACAGCCACTTCCAGTCATCCCCAGTGCACTCCCAGTTACTCCCAGGATGATCCCAATCACCTCCAGCATGATCCCACTCACTCCTGGTATGATCCCAGTATGATCCCAGTCACCCTCAGTGTGGTCTCAGTTGCTCCCAGCATGGGCCAAGCTTCTCCCACTGTGATCCCAGTATGATCCCAGTTGACCCCAGTATGGTCCCAGTTGCTCCCAGTTGCCCCTAGCACAGATCCATCACTCCAAGTATGATCCCAGTCCTCCCTCCTGACAGTCCCAGTCAATCCCAGTTGCTTCTATTGTAGATCCAGTCACTCACAGTTCCTTCCAGTTGCCCCCAGCCTGGTCCTAATTCCCCTTCACGTAGTCCCAGTCATTCCCAGTACTGTCCCAGTCACCCCCACCATGGTTGCAGACACTCCCAATATATCCCAGTAGAGCCCCCAGCATGCTCATAGTCCTTCCCAGTCACTCCCAGATGCCCCAGTAACATTCCAGTTTCCACCAGTATGATTCCAGTGACTCCAAGGCACTCCCACTATATCCTATGTGGCCTCCAGTTGCTCCCAGTAGGCCTCAGTGTGGTCCCAGTTGCTCCCAGTATGATCCCTGTTGCCCCAGTTCTGGTCCTGGAGGGTCCCAGTGTGCTCAGATCCTGCTCCCGGGGGGTCCTGCTGGGTCCCAGTCCTGGTCCCGGTGTATCCTGGTGTCCTGGTCCATCCCAGTCTGTTCCAGTCCATCCCAGTCTATCCCAGTCCATCCCAGTCACTTCCCAGTCTGTCCCAGTCCATCCCAGTCCATTCCAGTCCGTCCCAGTCCCTTCCCAGCAGCCGCCGCCGTTTCCCGGGTCCTGCCCCCCCGCCCCCCCAAGATGCTGACGGGGGTCGGGGCTCCGTCTTTGCCTTCGTCTCCCTGGGCCTGCCTGGAATGAAGGGGCCGCTGGGACACTGCGGGACCTCCTGAAACCAAAGGAACCCCAGGTGAATTTGGGTACTCCTGGAGTCAAGGCACAATTGGGACACTGCAGGGCCCCATGGAAAAAAAGGAACCTTGTGACACTGCGGAATTCATGGAATCCAGGGGCCTTTGTGACAGGGGGGCCTCATGGAACCAAAGGAAGCCTGAGGTGTTTCAGAAGGTCATGGAATCAAGGGGCCCCTGGGACACTGCAGGGCCTCTGGGAATTAAAGGAACACTGGGACACTGGGGCAGGACATCCCCCCTGCAATGGCCCCAAGACAATGCCCCATTTGCAAAGGGGTCAGTGCTGAGCTGAGAGGGGGCCGGGACAAGGCAGGAGATGTTGGACCCCAGACTGGTTTGACCCCAAATGAAGCCCCTGATGGTGAGGGAACCCCTGGAGTCCAAGGACTGTCAGTCCATGGGTTTCTACCAGAAAGGGCCAGTCCCCTTTGCCAGGGGCAGCTTCTTCCAACAGAACCCTTCTTGGGGGTGTGTGGAGATTCCTGCCTTGGCTGGGGACCCCCCAAGGTCACTGCTGGAGGTTGAGAGCAGAGATCTCCCCACCAGCGCTGCTCTGGGGGAGTTCCATCCATCTCTAATTAAGAATTCTTGCTTGTTTGCCACCTTTAGTAGAATTGCTTCAGCAATTGCTGTAGTGCCCTGTCCTATCTTATCCTGTACTACTGGTAGTTTTAGTGTTTCTACTGTTCACTAAATAATTCTGTTCTGTGTCATCATTTGCAAAAATAAATAATTCATTTTCTTTCAATAGATCTGATTTGCCATCATTAAAGCCTGGGGGACAAACGTGGTTCAGTCCCCCCTCTAGAATTGCTCTAAATTTCAACTGTTGGCACAATGCAAGGCTGAGATTGGATCCAGCAGCCCCCAGTACCCCAGAGGAAGTTGGGAGCTCAGGGGGACCAGCCCCCTTTCCCAACCCTCCAGTACCCAAAGACCCCCATGGGACCGTCCATCCCTCCAGACCACCCCCCTTTTCCACCCCTCTCCCTGGTTCTCCCACTTTTCCATGGTCCCCTTAAGCCCCAGCCCCCTCATGTTTAGTTTGGGGTCTCAACCCCCACTTTTTCCCCCTCTCCCACCCCATACACATCATTCCCCCAATCCCCACCTCCCTCATGCTCAGTTTGGGGGTCCCACCCTCCCCTTTTTCCCCCTCTTCTGACCTCTCCCACCCCTTTCCCATCATCCCCCAATTCTCAGCCTCCCTCTCTCTCCACTTTTGGGGGGTCCCACTCCTCTCCCATTCAGTCTTGGGGTCCCACCACCCCTTTTATCCCCTCTGACTCACCGACCCCCCCCTTCCCAACACCCCCTCTCACCCAAGAGCTCCTCACGTGCAGCCAGGGGAGGCTCCCAGTAACACCAGAGTCCATGAAAGTCCCCCCAGAAAAGGGTTAGGTGGAGTTCTGGGTGGACTCTGAGTTGGTTTGGAGGTTCCTTGGGGGCTGTGGGGTGGTTTAAGGAGGTCCCAGCACACTTTGGGATGCGCTGGATGCCGTGTTGGGGTGCAGATGTCCCCCCAAAGCTCTCCCAGAACAGGGTGACACAAGGGGGGGGCACAGAGGGGTCCCCATTCCTGATCCATCCTGGAACAACCACACTGGGGGCAACTGGGATCAGAGTGGGAGCAGCTGGGCCCCTGCTGGGCTCATACTTGGACCAGACTGGGAATGACTGCAATAATACTGGGAGTATGGGAGAGGGACTGCAACCATACTGGGGATGACTGGGATTAAACTGGATTCATTGAATCCACTGGAAGTGTCTGGAATTTACTGGGATCATTGGAGGTGACTGGACTCATAGTGGGATCATACTGGGAGCAACTGGGACCATGCAGGGACAAGTGGCATCCTCCAGGCAGTGCCTCCCCTTTCTGAGGAGAGAGTTAAAAAAAACCCACACCCCCCCACAGCCTTTGGAGGGTCTTCAGTTTGGAATGTGGATCTGCTGGTTGGTTCTTTTGTGTGGGTGTCATGGTTTGAGATAGTCCCAAAATCCAATTCCCTAGCTCCATCCCCCCTCCCACATCTCAACCTAATGTGAGATGGGTTTTTCCAGACAAAACACACCAGACTCAAAGTGGGGGAAAGGGAATATATTACAATGACTGTACAAATAAATACCATATCACATTATACACATGATCACAAACTATCTCTACCATGACATATGTATTTACAATGGATCAGATCTCTTCTCCCCTCCAAATAAAAGTCCAGGAGGGAAAGAAGGACAGATCCCTTCCAGTCCTTAAGCAGCAGCATCTTCTGAGGCAGCAGTCTGTCTGTCTTCTCCACATGCAGCAGCTGATAGCTGGCTTTCTGCCAGCACTCACATGGGAGGTATCCAAACTCTCCCTCGGCCCCCTTGACACAGGCAAAGGGGTCTTCCGTGGGCTTCGTAACCCCAGACAAGGTCGTTTCACCACGGTCATATCACGAGACACAGGGGGGTCTTCGTGACGGTCTGGTATCTCTTGCAGGGCCTCTGTGCCCTGTCTCTCAGGCTGCCACCGTGGCAGCAGTGCAAGGGGGGAGCCAAGGTCAACTCCCCCTGCATTCCATCTGGCTGTCCCAGTCCAGCTCCAGGATGCTCTTTTGAGCTTCTTAGCTCCTCTCTCTCCAGTGCTGCATGTCTAAAACTTTTCTCCTTAATAGGAGTCTATGTCCCTCTTCTCCAAGAGGGTCTCCAAGGGAGTTTTGGGGAATCTGGTACAGTCTTACCCCAAACTCTCTGTCTCAGTTGCTGGCTCTCTTTCTCCTCCCTTTCCAGGAGTCTTCTCTGCGGTGCTGCATGTTGTTTCTGCTGCTCCTCTGGTTCAGGACCTTATCTCTGGCTCTCTGCCACCGTTTCTCTGGTCAGAGTCAGCTGCTGCTCTGCGTCCATGGAGAAAACATCTCCCGGCATAACTACAGGCACCTAGCCCAGCTTTATGCTGTTCCAGGTCCCTGCAGCCCCCCAGCCAGGGGCTGTGAGGCCCCAGAGGGCCCAAGGGGCTTAGAGCCCCTTCCTCGTGGCTCTACAACATGGCCACCTCTCCTGCAACAACCCAAACTACAACTCTTCTCTTCCGGTCTGGTTGTGATATGTTTACATTTTTGCAGGAGCGCCCATTGGGCAGAACTTCAAAATTTCCAAGGGTTTCCACCCCTTGGGGTCTACCACTTTTCTTTAGCCTCTGGGGGAAAACAAAGTCCAAACCACTACACTATGACTCAGTGCCGTCATCATTCTGCCAAGGATATCCTGAGGAACCCGTCTGTCACCGCAGTGTCAGGTGATAGCCCTGACCCAAAGGGGACAGGGGGAGGTGCAGAACAACTGTCCATAAGTGTCCCTTGGCTCAGGGGATATGCAGGGCAGCAGGGATCCGTGCTGGTCCCCTTTCCTCCTTTCCCCTTCCAGGTGACACTGGCCAAGGCCCCAGCACCTGCTGCCACGAGCTGTACACAGCTCCCCTGATGTTCAAGGTCTGACAAGCTTAATAAAACAGCTCCCACCAGAGGTTTGGTCTGATCCCCCTGATCTGAGGGGAAACCGTGTCTATGGGGGAGGAAGGCATGCTTTCTGCCCCTCATTTTTGTACCTCATCAAAACCACTTCAAGATTTGGACAAAAATCAAAGGATAAGCGACCAAGAAGGCTCCTGACAGCCTTAAACAAAGCAGATGTTGGATCCTGATTGCTCCCTTTGGGCTAGAATAGTCCCATTCCCTGTCAGAAAACTGCCTGAAGCCAGACACAGTCCCATGGAGAGCTCAGCCCTGCACTTGGCCACTGGAGCTGTTCTACAGCTCACGCCGCCTGACAGGGTGGCAACAGAGCCCCTCTGCTCCCTGTAGCTCAAAGCTAGTGGGCTCTGGGCACAAAGGGGTGAGGCCAGGAATGGGCGGGGGAATCCAGAGCAAGGGGCTACGGGGATGGTGTCGCTACTCTGAAGGGGACCTTCCCTGGGCAGTCAACGGTATTTATTTCGGAGCGGGCCGTAGGGGTGCGTGGGGAGAGCTCTCGACTCTGCAGTTCCTCACGTGTCTGACAGGGCGTCTTGGGAGGCACTGGAGTTCCCCCAGCTGCTCCAGATCCATAGCACTGAGATTTCCTTCTTTCCTTCCCTTCTTCCCTCCCCAGGGTCTCCTGTGGTGTTCTTCTGGCATTGGGTGTAGCAGGAGCCACCCCCAGGGCTCTGCATGGGGCAGGCTGGGTTGTGGCAGTCTAAAAATGTGTAATTAATAAGGAAATTGTAGATTTTGCATAGAAGTTGTTGTATTGTATTGTACTGTGTGTATGTTCTGTCCTTTCATTGGTTGATACTTGACGCAGTACCGTATAGGGTTATGTTCAGCCCCCATCTCCTATGACTGGTTGTAATTTGCATGCTCCGCCTAAACCCCATCTTCTGTTCCAGTGCCTTCCTTACCCACGTTATTTAAGGCTGGAGCCATTTTGCGCAGTGCTTTCTGTGCCCTTTTGTTCCTCCCTTTAAGCAGTTCAGTTGCCCCGCTACTTTTATAACAAAATCGCCTTACCAGCTGCACCCAGAAAAGTTGGGGAGGTCTTTATTCAAGCGCTGACCTCCGCACTGGGTGGTACCTGCTGCTCCTCAGGTGATTGGACAGAGCCATTCGTTGGTGTGAGTTTGGCATTCCCCACCCAAACTGCTACAGGAGTGCCAAGCTATTCTGAGGAATGGGGAGTTGTTACGAAGACTTGACCGGAGCCCTGCTTAGAGGGGCTGGGAGAGGTCCAGCAGCATGGAGTGAGCCTGGCCAGTGCAGAGGGGCCCCGAGCAGGAGATGAAATCTCTTGCAGAGAGGCGCCACTTGCCACAACAGCAAACGGGGAAATCTTCCTCTCCCTTCAGGTCAGAGGTAGAAGTGGATGTGATCAGTGGTGTTCAAGCCCCCTGCAATGTGGAGGTGGAGATCCAAACAACCTATAAACAGACTGGCTCGAGCAAGGAAAGGCTGGGATGCTGCGACAATTATTGTGGCATGGTACTAAGGCAGGCCTGGTAAATCCAGATCAGATGCTCTGGCACCTCTGTTAGGAGGCAAAGTCATCCCAAGGGCTGGAGGCTTCTGCGCGGATGATGTCAGGAGGGGCTGCACTCACTGGTGTCTCTGAAGGTGTGAATCTCTCTGTGATTCTCCTGGTTCTTGTGCCATTTCCCAAACAACATGGGCAGGAGGAGGGCTTTGCTGTCGCTTGTGGGAGAAACCTGCCTCTGGCTTTAGAGTGTTTTGAGAAAGTCCAGGTCAGACCTGCTTCATTTTCTAATGAGGGAAGTTGTCTTCCTCCATAGGCTGAAAAGGCCAGGAGCAAGTTACCATGTGTGTACATTCACATACTTTCCTTTTGCTGTGCATAGGGGCTTTGGTCCCGTGGAAATGCATGGGGCAGAGGACAGGGGACCTTGGGATCAGGTGGCAATCTTGGCTACTGGAAGGTTTCAGGATTCTTGTCTGCAAGCTGCAGTTGAGTGCGTCGTATCACTACTGAACCAGAGATGCTCACCTGCCGCTCCCATCAAGTGGACTTGCTTTTGGGGGTCTTGTATTTCTTTCTTATTGTCTTTCACGAATCCAGGGAAGAATGTGTGCGATTTTCTGGTTCTTCCCCTCACCTAATCCCCTAGCTGCTTTTTGGAAGGCCTCTTGCAGAAGCTGATACTGAAGCAGTGCTTTCAGGGTTACCCAGGGACTCTGAGAAACTGGAGGGGGAGAGATCACAGATTCAGTGCTGCCTGTGGTCAGGGACTAACGGAATGGCAAGCAGCTGGCTCACTGGAGAGAGATATCCCATTTCTAGCTAAATGAAGCTAAATCTCTTATCCACAAACTTCTGATTCAAGTCCAGGCAGTTCTGTCTAGACTGGCCAATGGGGCTGATGATGCCTGAGACCAAATCTTCCTTCCTGGGGCATTTCAAAAGAGCCAGCCATACTGAAATCAGGAGCTTTTCTACATGTGCTTGATGAGCTCAGCTGCCTCAACATCTGTAAGTTTTCTTTTTTCAGACCCCATTGACGATGTGCATGGTGACCTCCTGGGATCCCATGGCAAAATGAACCTTCTTTGCACCTGCGAGTGTAGCATCTTCCCCTTGCACTCCCTTCCTGGAGCAGTAGGTGCTGGCACAGCAGCCATTCATCTCCAAGGAGTCCCCAGGGGTGTGAGGGGGGATGAAGCTAGGTGGACAGCAGATCGCAGTCAGAGGCCATGGAACAGGTTGGACATGAGCTTGGGGAGACCAAGTGAAGTTCATCCCATACTAAAAGCCTCTATGGCCCATGAGGAGACAGCAAATCTCCCTCTGGAGAGCCTAGGTCAGGAATATACCCGCATCCATCATCGTAACGTCTCTGCATCTTGTTTGCAGACAAACCTCCTGTTAAAACTGCCGGAGCTTCCAAGCTGACTGCAGGCAGCAGTTGTAGAGCCCACGGCACCAGCTCATAGGGCAGCAAGGAGTGCCTTTCAGATGCTGTCTCTCTCCCTTGTAGATGTCTTTGTGCTGCCCCAGTCTTTCTGATCTGCCTCATCCTTGACTTCTCCACCCTGCTCCCTGCCATTGCTTGAGAAGGAGTTATCTGCAATGCCTTTGGGCACCGGGAGCCCAGAGACTGAAGCTTTCCAGCAAGAGCCCCAGGCCTGTCCAGCAGCTGTAAATTTCCCTTGGAAGAGCACTCTCATCTTTCAGCCCAGTGTTTATTTAGCCCCCTTGTCTATGTTGTACAATGGGGCTGCTTCAGAGAGCCCCTGTGGTCCTTCCACCTCTCTCTGCCTGGCCTGGCTGTCCTCAGGGCATCTTGCCAAGCTCTCATGTGGTGCTGCTGACCCCTGGGCTGGTGTCATCTATCTTTTCTAGAAGATGATTTTTTTCAGCAAACGCCCTGTGGAGGACAGCAAAACTGCAGAGATGAGCCCACATGTCAGGAGAGAGCCTGGCTGTCCCAAGAGCTGGTGCTGATGGGGGCCAAAACTGCCCCTGGTCTCCCCCCATCCCAGTCAGCAGTGGGATATCAGGATTGAACTGTGAAGTTTGTTAACTCCTCGGCAGCATCCCTGTGGGGTGGGGAAGACAGGGCAGGGGAGCGGCTGGATGGTGAGAGAAGGGCTTCCAGGGGTTCTGGAGGAGATGTAGCAAAGCCATGGGGGCCATGTGCTGCTGCAGCCCAGCCTTCCTGGGTGCACTTCAGGAAAAGTGTTCTAAGAAAGACCTTCACTCAAAGCAATGGCCTTGGGTTTTCTGGCTGCTTTTCCCAGAGGAAGCAGCATGTCAGCAAAGGAATCAAAGCTCAGGGGATTTCCAGTGAGAAGGACCCTGGGAGGAGTTGGGTATGTATTCTTCCATCCCATAAAATGAGAAAAAATGGGCCGGAGTGAGAGGTGAGGGATTTCCAAAGTCTGCTCATCTCTGATGTCTCCCCTCCCTGGCCTGGAGGGATCCAGTGCCTCCGGTGCAGAGCCGAAAGCTGTGCTGCAGATCCTGAAGGTGATTGTCCTGCTTCTGGTCAGGGCAGTGTTAATTTGGGCAGTATCCAGGAGGGGGCACAGCCAGGACATAGAGGTTATTCCTCATTTTGTCAAGGATGGGGGAAGGGGTCTCTTCCAGGTTGTGTGCGTGGTGGCAAAGTTGGGCACCAACTGGTGAGCAATCATGTGTGAGTCATTTGCCTCCCTTGGACACTCGGTTATTAGTATTGTTTCTGTTACTGTTGTGTTGCTGTACTGTTTTCTTATTTCATTGCCCTTTCCAGTAAGTTGTTCTTATCTCAGCCTGCCATCTTTACCTTTTGTGCCTCCAATTCTCCCGTCCAGCCTGCCTCCGGATGGAGGGGGAGTGGGAAGGAAAGGAGGAGTGGGAAGTGAGCGAGTGGCGCACGATTTGCATGGTTTCAGTGAGAACACTAAATTATGGAACACCCGTCTTAAACACATCATCGTGGCTGGGCTTCTCGAACGAAGATTTAAGAAGGCTCCATCCACATTTGTTACAGGTACGCTGGTGGCTTAGGAGGCCAATGCGAGATAGACATATCCGATTGCAAAAGGCACAGCAGAAAGACTCCCTAGGTGGTATATTCTGCAAGACATGATTCTTTCTCCCTTGTCTTTTCTCCTCGAGAGGGATTCTGCGTGCGTTCTCAAAGGAAACAGCAGCGTTCTAGATGGTGTGTCTCCAGGCCTCCCGATTGGAGGCCAGAGTAGACCAGTTCTGTTGATTGATATGGCCGAGGCTGAGATGTTTGCAGCTATAATTGTCTACAACGTGGAATAAATAATTCTGATTACAGTACTTTAGTATTTCTTATTTTATTATTTTAATAAGATTTCTTATAACATTACTATCTATTGCTGAAGATATATAACATGTAATAATGTATTATAAAGTATTACTTCTCTCTATATTTCTATATTATATTTCTAAATATATTTCTATATTTCTATATATACTTCTCTCTCTATATATTCTATATTTCCGTATATATGTCTATATTTCTAATAATATTTCTATATAATTGTAACTATCATCTACTTAGCTAAATCATTCACTCAGGTCTGAGAAGGCGTGTCGAAAACAAGGATGCCTTGGCTAATAAACGCAGTGCTAGTCTTCCGTTCTGCTTGAGCCAGGGCCATAATCCAACGCCATCATTGCCAGAGTGCCCTGAATGCTTGTCTGACGTGAATCTCTGGGGCGTGGAAACCCTCCTCTTCTTCTCTGAAGGGCGGTAGTCTGTGTACTGCACAATCTCTGCTTAATATTTGCTTTCTTAGCTTTAATATAATTGCTTCAACACTGCTTCCAAATACTGCACTATGTTTCTAGCTATAATTATCTACAACGTGGAATAAATAACTCTGCTTAAAGTATTTTAGTATTTACTATTTTATTATTTTAATAATATTTATTATACTATTACTATCTATTGCTGAAGATATATAACATGTAATAATGTATTATAAAATATTACTTCTATATTATATTTCTATATATATTTGTATATATCTATATATATTTCTATGTATATATATTCTGTATTTCTATATATATTTCTATATTTCTATATTATATTTCTCTATATATTTCTATATTTCTATATATATTTCTCTATATATATTCTATATTTCTATATATATTTCTATATATATATTCTATATTTCTATATATATTTCTCTATATATATTCTATATTTCTATATATATTTCTATATTTCTAATGATATTTCTATATTATTGTAACTATCATCTACTTAGCTAAATCATTCACTCAGGTCTGAGAAGGCGTGTCGAAAACAAGGATGCCTTGGCTAATAAACGCAGTGCTAGTCTTCCGTTCTGCTTGAGCCAGGGCCATAATCCAACGCCATCATTGCCAGAGTGCCCTGAATGCTTGTCTGACGTGAATCTCTGGGGCGTGGAAACCCTCCTCTTCTTCTCTGAAGGGCGGTAGTCTGTGTGCTGCACAACCTGGCTGTGGCAATCATAGCCCCGCCCTGTTGATCTTCTCTGCTCTCTCTGCCTCTGTCGGGTTTGCTCCCGAGCAGCCCGGAGCATGAGAGCCTGCTTGGAGCTGGCTTTGGAGGGCCCTGGGACTGCAGGATTCACTAAGACTTGGTCACAACGTGGAGGACTTGTTCTCTCCCTCTTTCTCTTCCGCAGTGAGCGGTCATAGTCTGTGTACTGCACAAACCGGCTGCCAAGGTTGTAAGTTCCCCGCACAGATCTGCTTGGCTCCCTCTGCCTCAGCAAGGTTTGCTCCTGAGCAGCCCTGGCAGCGGGAGCCCACCGGCAGATCCTCTTGGAAGGCCTTGCAGCTGTGCTATCCCTAGGACCACGGTCACGACTTGGAGGACCAGTTCTTCTCTCTGAAGCGTCGCCATAGTCTGTGGTGTCCCCAGAGCAGCTGCGCAGATCCCTGCCCCACAGAGGGAATCTGCTCCGGGACCGCTCCCTGCCAGTGTCCTTCATGCCCTGCAAAGAGAGCTGTGGAGAGTTCCTGCCCTTTTCTCCTGAAAGGATCAGAGCAGTGGGGAACCCCTACAAGTTCTGGGACAGGGCAGTTTGGGGCCTCCAAAAGGCTCTTTTGGAGGGCTACTAAGACCAAAAGGCCAGAGGCGCACCAAAGGGATGGATCCAGGTGGGATGCTTGGAGAGGGAGCAGCGTTGTGGCTGTGAAGAAAGGTGCGGTGTGTGAGGGGCAAAAGAGAAATGCTGAGATCCCAGAAAGAAATCCACTATTCCTCTGATGCCCTGACCCATGACCCCAAAGTTACCTTAGTCCTACCAGTCAGACCCTGTGGTCCAACAGAGCCCGCCTGCTTGCTGCTGGCCACACACTGACTGAGGAAGGAAGGGGCATGTGATGGTGCCAGGGAGGAAGAAGCCCTTTCTCCAATTCTCAGATCAGAGCATCTGGAGAAAAACAAAAGAGCGATCTCAGTTTAGAGCTGTTGTTGCAACCTCCTCTGGGGGTCAGTCATTTTCTCAGAGAGGCTTCTATGACAGAGAGAAGACTTAACCAAGGACACTAATGGGAAACTCAGCTAGGGTCTTCCCACCAAGTTTGCCTCTGTCCCAACAAAAACCTCATCTCTATACCTCCCACAGCCTCCATTTCATAAATTCACAGACTTGTTTGGGTTGCAAGGGACCTTTAACTTTATCTTGTTCCACCCCGCTGTGGTGGGCAGGAACACCCTCCACTATTCCAAGGTTTCTCCAAGCCCTGTCCAACCTGGCCTTGAACACTTCCAGGGATGGGGCCCCCACAGATGCTGTGGCAACCTGTGCCAGTGTCTCAGCACCCTTACAGCAAAGAATTCCTTCCCAATATCTAGTGTAAACCTGCCCTCTGTTAGCTGGAAACTGATAGCCTTCATCCTGTCACTACATTCCCTGACAAATGGTGCCTCCCCATCTTTCCTGGAGGTCCTCTTTAAGTCCTCTTATCTACACGAGTCAACATCAGAGACCAGGCAAGTAGCAGATTCCATCCGGGCCGCAGCCTGAAGCCCAGTAAAGGACAGACACGGAGTAGTTCAGATTTGACAGCACTGAATGATGCAGGTAGTAATTTCATTTGATGAGAAAAACACTCAGGAAGGTGAGAAGCACAAGTGCAAATGAGGAAAAGGAAATGTATTCTGAACATATTTGAATCCTGGTTATTACCTGGCATAGAACAGCAGGTAGGCTTGCTGCCTGAGAACTGTGTCAATGGAACGCAGCTGCACAGATTCATCGTCCATCCGGTACCACAATCCATTGCTGGCCTGTAAAAAAAAGGCAAGGATCTCTCCATGGTTTCTCTCCAAAAACACGGGTAGGAAACTGCCAAACCGAGAGCATGTCAAAACAAATGCAGTCCAGCCACTAAGGAGGCCTTCTGCCCCAAAACTTTGGCTGTCAGTAACACTGGCAGGAAAGTTTATCTTCCCCAGCACACCTTTTTCCCCATTGGGAAGGAAGTTGCTCTTTTACCTTTGTGTAGCAGAAATAGTGTCCTCCATGACAGCTGACACCACTGTGCACCAGGACAGCATATAAGGAGTAGAGGAGTGGTTCTCCATCTGCCTGAGACATGTATGGGCGAAGATCCAAGTACTCCGGATACTCTACAACCTATGGAGAGACCAAGAGGGCTCAGAAATGACCCTGGTCTGTGACATGAAATAGCCTACCAAGTGCAGGGGCCAGTCCAGGTGTATCAATACATCTCGGGGGCTCATGGGCACTTGGTTTTCCATAAAGCAACATAAAAGCGTTTGGGTGGCAGGAAACCCTTCTCAGTCAAAGCAGCCCTATCAGAGCACAGTGCTTGCCTGTCTTCCCACAGGAACTTTCCACTCCCCAGAAGGGACCACAAAAAACCCAACACAAGCAGCTTGTGACAAGCATACTGCTTTAGGAAATCTGCTTCTTGAAGAGAAAGCTGCACACCAATAGTGTACACACCTTGCTGATCTTGCCACCAGTGAAGCAGTCAAACCTCTTCAGACACACAGTGAGAACCTTGGGTGCACAGTGGACAGTGAACCTCTTAGTGGCGGCAACATTCTTCTCACACCTTGAAACCAAGCACAGAGCACAGCGCTGAAATGCACCCTATCTTCCACCAAGGCAGTCAGACAACCTTTCTTGTCTCGTGCATCCTTATGCTATTTTAAGGCAATTCGCTGCCATATTTAAAACAAACAAACAAACAAACAAACAAACAAAGAAAAAACCCCAACCCCCCTCCCCCCAAAAACCAGACAAACAAAACTGTGTCTCATCAGTGTGCAGTAAACTTCCACGAGAAGATGACTTCTGCTCAATGACTTGTAGCCCCCTCCCACAGAGTCTAGTGTTAATATGTTGTTAGGAATCATCTTACTTGCTACATTGAAAGCAGTTTTCACCATCCAGGTGCTCAGGTGTTACAAAGTCCTCCAGAGCTGCAGGGAGGGATGAGGCTGCCTGGAGAATTGAGAAATCGGTGCACTGAGCTACAGCAAATGCCCTGGCCCAAACATTTTCCAGGAGCTGACAAGAAACCCCCTGTAGCTGATGCTGAGGAGACCCGCCATGAATCTGCAAGCTGTATCCAGAAGGAGCCAGAAAGAGAGTGTGGTGCTGAACATTTCCCCTGTCCCAGAGGTTCTCAGGGGCAATCAAGAGCTCCCTCTCTCTCTCACCTGCCATTGAGCTACTGATGTTATTATGTAGGGTCATCAGTAGTGAAAACAATCCAACCCATCAGCCTGGAAGCCAGACAGGTGTTGAAGGAGGGCAAAGGAAAGAAGGATGAGGATATGTCAAGGGTGCAGAGCGCATAATGGGTGCTTGTCCAGCTTCAAGCCAGCACCTACAGAGAGACCAGTGCCATGGCCTCTGCAGGAGGACAACATCCATTCCCCTTCCCATCCACGACCAAGACCTCTGGTGTTCACAGTCTATGCTTTCAGGACAAATGGGTTGACTCTGAAAAGCCTTGCCATGTCTTGAAGCACAACTGCAAAACCTCTTACTTTGATATCCAAGGGGACATCCAGGAAGGCCTCATAGGAATCAGAAATGGCTTTGCAGCTGAAGCAGATGACTGGAAGGAAAAATCAAAATGCCGAGCAA